>NW_024074307.1:0-3235 GCF_014754425.2 Oryx dammah
TATAATGTTGTAGAGAAAAGGATACTTCCTGCTTTTGAAAAGTCTTGAAATTACTGTTCTTGCTTCGTTCTACCTGGAGATTACTGTACCTCCTCTTTTCAGACCTTTCTAGTTTGTTTTTAACTTGTGCATTAGTGTATGGATTCATCTCAGTCTTCCGTCTTGGACTCCAGCTAACTCAGCTCCTAGACACAGTATCCTTTGCTTCTCACCTCCCTCTGTCTGTGTTGCTCCCTCCTTTTAAGTAATCTTGTTTTTATTTCTTTTCTTTGGAAAAGATAGTTCTTTTCCAAAGATGAAACTTCATCTACTGGTCAATTCATGTGGATTTTTTTTAAACAAGATTGACTGATTGATTGATTGATTGATTTTTTGGCTTCTTATGTTTTGCACGGTCTTTGTTGTTGCACTTGAGCTTCTCGGCGAGCGAGGACTGCTCTTGTCGTGGATTGTGGGCCTCTCGTTGCCGTGGCTGCTTCTGTCGTGGAATGCAAGCTCCGGGCGCGTGGCTTCAGCAGTTGCAGTGCGCAGGCTCAGGAGTTGGGACTTGCAGGCTTTAGGGCGTGAGCTCAGTAGTTGTGGCGCACGGCTTGGTTGCTGCAGAGCATGCGGGATCTTCCCCTACCAGGGGTGGAACCTGTGTCCCTTGTACTTACTGCAAGGTGGAGTTTTAACCTCGACCACCAGGGAAACCCTCATGTGTATTTTGAAACACGGCGTTTATGTTCTTTTTTCACTTTTAAAGTAATTTTCATTTATTTTTTGTGTATAAAAGTTAATACATACTTGTTATAGGAAAATTGGACTTCCCAGATGGTACTAGTCGCAAAGAGGCTGCCTGCCAATGCAGGAGACGTAAGAGATGTGGGTTTGATCCCTGAGTCACGATCCCCTGGAGGAGGGCCTGGTAACCCACTCGAGTATTTGTGCCTGGAGAATCCCCATGGACAGAAGAGCCTGGCGGGCTACAATCCACAGGGTTGCAAAGAGTCTGACGTGACTTAGCACAGATGTAGAGAAATTGGAAGATCTAAACACCTTAAAGAAAACAACTTCCTTCCAGTTCTCCAGCCCATGTACAGCCTCCATTAATGTTTTGTTTGTTCCCTTCCTCTGGGTCATCCTTGCCTCCTCTTTCCACCCATCATCCCATTCTGCCATATATGCTGTGAGGCACTGTTATGTACTGGCTAAGAGCGGCACTGTTGTTTTATTTTTTAATTGAAGGGTAATTGCTTTACAGAATTTTGTTGTTTTCTGTTGAACATCAACATGAATCAGCCATAGGTATACATATGTCCCCTCCCTCTTGAACCTCACTCCCGTCTCTCTCCCCACCCACCCCTCTAGGTTGGTTGACACAGAGCCCCTGTTTGAGTTCCCTGCATCATACAGCGAATTCCCATTGGCTCTCTATCTACATATGGTAATGAAAGTTTCCATGTTATTCTCTCCATGCATCTCACCCTCTCCCCCCGCCCCCATAAATCTGTTCTCTATGTCTGTTTCTTCATTGCTGCCCTACAAATAAACTCATCGGTACTATTTTTCTAGATTCCATATATATGCGTTAGTAAATTACATTTATCTTTCTCTTTCTGACTGACTTCACTCTGTATAATAGGCTCTGGGTTGATCCACCGTACTAGAACTGACTCAATTGCATTCCTTTTTATGGCTGAGTAATATTCCGTTATCACACACACACACACGCACACGCACACGCACACACACACACACACACACACACACACACACACACACAGCCGTTTTATCCATTCATCTGTCGATGGACATCTAGGTTGTTCTAGCTGTTGTAAATAGTGCTTCAGTGAACACTGGGGCACACGTGTCTCTTTTCCGTTGTGTTTCCTCAGGGTCTACACCAGGAGTGAGATCACTGCATCCTGTGGTGGTTTCATTCCTAGCTTTTTAAAGAAATCTCCATACCGTCTTCGGTGGTGGCTGTATCCATTGACGTTCCCACCGACAGTGCCAGAGCGTTCCCTTTTCTCCACACCCTCTGCAGCATTTATTGTTTGTAGACTTCTTGGTGATGGCCGTTCTGACCAGTGTGAGGTGATAGCTCATTGTAGTTTTGATTTGAATTTCTTTAATAATCACTTCATTGTGTCTGACTCTTTGTGACTCTAGGGACTGTAGCCCGCCAGACCCCTAAGTCTGTGGAATTCTCTAGGCAAGAATACTGGAGTGGGTTGCCATTCCCTCCTCCAGGGGATTTTCCAGTCCAGGGATCAAACCTGGGTCTCCCGCCTTGTAGGCAGATTCCTCACCATCTGAGCCCCCAGGGGCGATAATCAGTGATGCTGAGCGTCTGCTCGTGTGTTTGCTGGCCATCTGTACGGCTTCTTTGCAGAACTGTCTGTTTAGATCTTTTCCCACTTTGTGATTGGGTTGTTTGTTTTTCTGGTGTTGACTTGTATGAGCTCCTTATATGTTTTGGAAGTTAATCCTTTGTCAGTTGTTTGATTTGCTGTTGTTTTCTCCCATTCTGAGCATTGTCTTTTCACCGTGCTCGTAGCTTCCTTTGCTGTGCAAAAGCTTTTAAGTTTCTTTAGGTCCCGCATGTTTGTTTTTGTTTTTGTTTCCATTACTCTAGGAGGTGGGTCATAGAAAGATCTTGCTTTGATCTGGTTGCTCTTGAACACTTGCATCAAGTGTTTCAGAGCAGCCACTCTGGACACCAGATTGCTAGGCTCAAGCTCTGGCTTTGTCACCTACTGATTGTGGTTCTAGGGGAAATCAGGTAATCTTCTGTGTGCCTCTGTTTCCCTGTCTATAAAATGAGGATGCTAATATTCACTAACCTGCTAGTTGTTTCAAAGATAAAATGAATTAACAGGTAATAATGCCTAGCACCTAAGTGCTCTGTATGTATTATATTACTTCTCAGTCTTGTTATTTTTTTAAACCTTTATCTAGTAATGTGTGTATTCTGAACATTTTCTCATGTTATTAAAAATTCTTGAAAACCATAATTTGAGAAGTATAAATATTATAGTTTTACCCAAATTTCATGAACTGTTCTTTTGAATATTTAGATTGTTTTTACTTTGGTCAACCTATATTTTACCCATCTGTTTCATTGAGTTGCTCAGTCTTGTCCGACTCTCTGCAACCCCATGGACGGCAGCCTGCCAGGCCTCCCTGTCCCTCACCAACTCCCAGAGTTCACACAAATTCATGTCCGTTGAGTCAGTGACGTCATCCAACC
>NW_024074308.1:0-3235 GCF_014754425.2 Oryx dammah
AAACAGTGTCAGACTTTATTTTTCTGGGCTCCAAAATCACTGCAAATTGTGATTGCAGCCATGAAATTAAAAGACACTTTTATTCCTTGGAAGGGAAGTTATGACCAACCTAGATAGTATATTTAAAAAGAGACATTACTTTGCCAACAAAGGTCTGTCTAGTCAAGGCTATGGTTTTTCCAGTGGTCATGTATAGACGTGAGAGTTGGACTGTGAAGAAAGCTGAGTGCCAAAGAATTGATGCTTTTGAACTGTGGTGTTGGAGAAGACTCTTGAGAGTCCCTTGGACTGCAAGGAGATCCAACCAGTCCATCCTGAAGGAAATCAGTCCTGACTGTTTATTGGAAGGACTGAAGTTGAAGCTGAAACTCCAATCCTTTGACCACCTGATGCAAAGAGCTGACTCATTTGAAAAGACCCTGATGCTGGGAAAGATTGAAGGCAGGAAGAGAAGGGGACGACAGAGGATGAGATGGCTGGATGGCATCACTGACTCGATGGATATGAGTTGACTGAACTGAACTGAACCAGAGGGCTCAGAAGGCTCAATTTCAGAGGACACATCTAAAATTTCCATTTTTGTCTTACTGAAGTTACAACCATCGTTAAAATCTGATAAACAGTTCTGGTCCCTTTTCTAATTCCATGAAAGACTAATTCATGTATAAAAAGCTACTCCACTCACTCCTTTGTAAAGAAATAGATGCATCAATCCACTCAGGAAACAAATCTTGTTACACACGGAAGATCAATTGTTTTATGAAACAAAATTAAAAGTGTAAATGCGGTTAACATTTTACAGATATGTCAATTGAAAGTATGTCTTGAACTCATTTGACCAAGTATTTTTTTCCATTTTTTGAAATCACACCTGTTTCAAGACATGCACTCTCTTCCTCTATCTGGTAAGCACAAGGTGTGGGAACTTGTGCAATAGATAATTAATCTCTATTGCTATCTATAGTTTCATAGTTAACACTGTCTTAGCAGAAGTGTGAAAACACATTCACACCTTTGAAAATGGATGATTAACTAATCAAATGACAATATGAATGTTAGACAGAATTACAGAAATGACGGCAAGGCAGAGCTATTTATGATTGCAACCTTCTATTTCATTTTGAAGGGTGGATTGTGCAGTATAATCTGTGCTCCTCAAACATCTAAACAGATTCTCAACTTTTTAATTGCATGACTCCTCAAAAAAGAAGGAAGAAAGTTGCAGATTCTTCCCTAATTAGGCATTTTTTCAGTTTTACAGAGAAATAATTGATATATATCACTGTATAAGTTTGGGATTTCCCTGTAGCTCAGACAGTAAAGATTCTACCTGCAATGGAGGAGAGCTAGGTTTGATTCCTCGGAGAAGGCAATGGCGACCCACTCCAGTACTCTTGCCTGGAGAATCCCAGGGACGGGGGAGCCTGGTGGGCTGCCGTCTATGGGGTCGCACAGAGTTGGACACAACTGAAGTGACTTAGCAGCAGCAGCAGCAGATTTGATCCCTGGGTCAGGAAGATCTCCTGGAGAAGGGAATGGCAACCCACTCCAGTATTCTTGCCTGGAGAATCCCATGGACAGAGGAGTCTGGCAGGCTACAGACTGTAGGGTCCCAAAGGGTCAGAGACGACTGAGTGACTAACACTACCACTATTACTACTGTATACGTTTAAGGCGTACAGCAGGATGGTTTACATATATTGATTTACATATATTGTGATGACCACAATAGGCTCAGCTTAACAACCAACATCCATCTTCTCCTATAGATACAATAAAAGAAAGGGAAAAAATTTCTCCTCATGATGTGGATTCTTAGGATTTACTCTAAACAGTTTTCCTATATGTCATACAGCAGTGTAGCTTAATCATTATGTTGTTTATTATGTCCCTAGTACTTACTTATCTTGTAACTGGAGGTTTGCAGATTTGACCACATTTATCCAATTCTCTCTCCTCTCACCCTCCACCTATGAAATCCACAAGTCTGATTCCTTTGGTATAATTTTGTTTCCTTGGGTTTTTTTTTTTAGGTTTCCCATATAGGTAAAATCACATAGTACTTGTCTTTTTCTGACTTATTTCACTTAGTATGATGTCTTCCAGTTCTGTCTGTGTTTCTGTGAATGGTAACATTTCTTCATTTTTAATAAATGAATAAAATTCCATTGCAAATATATGTTTGCTGCTGCTGCTAAGTCGCTGCTAAGTCGCTTCAGTCGTGTCCAACTCTGTGCGACCCCATAGACGGCAGCCCACCAGGCTCTACCATCCCTGGGATTCTCCAGGCAAGAACACTAGAGTGGGTTGCCATTTCCTTCTCCAATGCATGAAAGTGAAAAGTGAGAGTGAAGTCCCTCAGTCATATCTGACTCTTAGTGACCTCATGAACTTCAGCCTACCAAGCTCCTCCATCCATGAGATTTTCCATTGCCTTCTCTGAAATATATGTCACAACGTCTTTATCCATTAATCCATCGATGAATACTTGGGTGGCTTCCATGTCTTGGCTATTGTAAATAATGTTGTTATGAATATGGAGATCCAGATATCTTTCTGAGTTATTGCTTTCATTCCTTTTGGATATATTCTCAAAGTAGAATTGCTGATCCTATGGTTCAGTTCAGTTCAATTCAGTCGCTCAGTCATGTCCGACTCTTTGCGACTCCATGAACCACAGCATCCCAGGCCTCCCTGTCCGTCACCAACTCCCAGAGTTCACCCAGACTCACATCCATTGAGTCAGTGATGCCATCCAACCTTCTCATCCTCTGTCGTCCCCTTCTCCTCCTGCCCTCAATCTCTCTCGGCATCAGGGTCTTTTCAAATGAGTCAGCTCTTTGCATCAGGTGGCCAAAGTACTAGAGTTTCAGCTTCAACATCAGTCCTTCCAATGAACACCCAAGACTGATCGCCTTTAGGATGGACTGGTTGGATCTCCTTGCAGTCCAAGGGACTCTCAAGAATCTTCTCTAACACCACAGTTCAAAAGCATCAATTCTTTGGCACTCAGCTTTCTTCACAGTCCAACTCTCATGTCCATACATGACCACTGGAAAAACCATAGCCTTGACTAGACAGACCTTTGTTGGCAAAGTAATGTCTCTGTTTTTTAATATGCTGTCTAGGTTGGTCATAACTTTCCTTCCAAGGAGTAAGTGTCTTTTAATTTCATGGCTGCAATCACCATTTGCAGTGATTTTGGAGCCCAGAAAAATAAAGTCTGACACTGTTT
>NW_024074309.1:0-3235 GCF_014754425.2 Oryx dammah
AACCTGCCGACCATCTTCCCCTTCCCTGAGCTCCTCGGAGACTGCGGGGATGAAGGGGACCCAGATGTCCCGGAGCCCAAGAAGGCAGCAGCAAACGGCCATCCCCCGGTCCAGGGCTCAGAGGGTGAGCCGAAGGGCGTCCCTGACGATGCTGACTGCAGTGTGTCCCTGACTCATCCAGAAGAAGAGCAGCAAGCGACAGCCTCACCCCGGAGGGGAGATCAGCAGAGGAGGGAAGAGCTCCCAGGACGAATAACAAGTCTCCACATTGAGGAAGCGTCCCTGCGCTGTGAAAACTCACAGCTCGACCGTGAGATCCAGCTGCTGAGGCGGAAACTCCAAAGCCTGCCTGATCTCCATGACAGCCACGTGATGCAACTTCACCGGAGACTGCTGAAGAAGGAAGCGCGCTGCTTGGAATCCAAAAAGAAACTGCTCAGCATCTGCAGAGAGCTGAACTCTGAGTGTCAGATCCGCAACCTCTCCAAAAAGAGAGCTGGAGACCTGAGCCAAGAATTGGAGACAACTGCTGCCTACCATCGCCAGGAGGTGCGCCTCTGCGAGGAAAGAGCTCAGGAAAGCTGGGTGGCGGCCGTGCGGATGGAGAGCGCGCTCAGCGAGCTGACCCGAGAGAACGCCCGCCTCAGGCAGCTGCTGGCCCAGATCGAGTTCAACTCCCAGCTCTCCCCCGGGGGCCTTCATGTTCCTGCTGCTCCACCCACAGCCCACAGGGGCCCGCAAGGGTCAGGGGAGCCCCTGGGTCACGAGCCCCCCCTGGCGAGGGAGAGGGTCCAGCCCTGAGGGCGCAGGGGCCCGCGGTCACCTGCAGGCGCGACTCAGCTCAGTGCAGCCGGGTCCCCACACTCACGACCAGGACACAACATCAGCCTGGGTTTTCCCTGTTTCAAGTAGGACACAACATCAGTGGGCCAGCAGCTGCCTGAGGCGGGCGTTCTCTCGGGTCAGCTCGCTGAGCGCTCTCTCCATCCACACGGCTGCCACCCAGCTTTCCTGAGCTCTTTCCTCGCAGAGGCGCACCTCCTGGCGATGGCAGGCAGCGGTTGTCTCCAGTTCTTTGCTCAGGTCTCCAGCTCTCTTTTTGGAGAGGTTGCGGATCTGACACACGGAGTTCAGCTCTCTGCAGATGCTGAGCAGTTTCTTCTGGGATTCCGAGCAGCGCGCTTCCTTCTTCAACAGTCTTTGGTGAAGTTGCATCACGTGGCTGTCATGGAGATCAGGCAGGCTTTGGACTTTCCGTCTCAGCAGCTGGATCTCACTGTGGAGCTGTGAGTTTTCACAGCGCAGGGACGCTTCCTCAGTGTGGAGACTTGTGATTCGTCCTGGGAGCTCTTCCTGTGTTTTCCCTGTTTCAAGTAGGACACAACATCAGCCTGGGTTTTCCCTGTTTCAAGTAGGACACAGCATCAGTGGGCCAGCAGCTGCCTGAGGCGGGCGTTCTTTCGGGTCAGCTCGCTGAGCGCTCTCTCCATCCGCACGGCCGCCACCCAGCTTTCCTGAGCACTTTCCTCGCAGAGGAGCACCCCCTGGCGATGGCAGGCAGCGGTTGTCTCCAGTGCTTTGCTCAGGTCTCCAGCTCTCTTTTTGGAGAGGTTGCGGATCTGACACACGGAGCTCAGCTCTCTGCAGATGCTGAGCAGTTTCTTCTGGGATTCCAAGCAGCGCGCTTCCTTCTTCAACCGTCTTCGGTGAAGCTGCATCACGTGGCTGTCATGGCGATCAGGCAGGCTTTGGACTTTCCGTCTCAGCAGCTGGATCTCACTGTGGAGCTGTGAGTTTTCACACCGCAGGGACGCTTCCTCAGCGTGGAGACTTGTGATTCGTCCTGGGAGCTCTTCCTGTGTTTTCCCTGTTTCAAGTAGGACACAACATCAGCCTGGGTTTTCCCTGTTTCAAGTAGGACACAACATCAGCCTGTGTTTTCCCTGTTTCAAGTAGGACACAACATCAGCCTGTGTTTTCCCTGTTTCAAGTAATCTCTGTTTTTCTGTTTAATTTTAGCTACTGTATCTTAATCGATTGTTTTTTTCAAGTAGATAAAGCATTATAGTTTGCAAGATTTTTTTCAACTTTTCATTTACTTGTATTTCTGTTGAAGTAATTTTGATCTGTGGTTTTTTTTAGTTGTTACTATTTTTCAATTGATGCGAGAATTACTCTTATTAGTATAGCATTATAACCGTAGGCAACCCACTCCAGTGTTCTTGCCTGGAGAATCCGAGGGCCGGGGATCCTGGTGGGCTGCCGTCTATGGGGTCCGCACAGAGTCGGAGACGACCGGAGCAACTTAGCAGCGGCAGCAGCGCTTCATCCAAATGGAGCAGGTGGAGGGACTGGAAGGAAGGTCTCTAAGTGGGCTGCGGCAGGGATGGGGGAAGGGCCGAGGAAGGGACCCCAGGTGCCGGCCGTAGGGAGGCTGCTCCCCACCCCGGGCCTGGAGGGAACAGGGGCCAGTGGTGTCATCTGAGTTCAGTGCAGGGTTGTCATGGGACCAGAAATGACTTCCAGCACCTTCTGTCCTGGTCTTCCATTTACTGCAGAGGCCAAAGGCGCCACACAAAGGGCCTGCTAGTGCAGGCAGAAGGCAGCCCTGGGGAATATAACACAGCCCAGAAAAGGGCCTGATAGACCGGCCAGCACATTTGACTGTTTGTTTGTTGAGAGTTGTGAGTGAAGTTTTATTTGGGGCAAAAGGAGGTCTGTAGCCCGGGAGGCAGCATCTCAGATAGCTCTGTGACTGCTCCAAAGTGGCAGTGGGGGAAAGTCAATAGAGAAGGTTTTGGAGAAGGGGGAGTTCAATACAATGAAGGACTCGTTTTACAAAAGGCTTTTTGTGAGTCGTGAGGATGTGATGACCCCATAAGGGATTTAGTGCTTCTCTCGATATGAGGAGATGCAAGGATTGAGATCATAAATTCTGTTCCTAAAAATATCCAACTATCTAAAGTTCTCTCCCGCCAGATTCCCTGGAGCACAGAGTGTGCCTCGTATTTGGACAAAAGTTTGTTTTGCTCATCTGCACCCTTTTCTTTAGTCAATATCTGTGGAGTGTCTACGATGTTTATCATCGTTCGGTTATTTGGGATGCAGAGATGAAAAAAAAGGAGCCGAGGCTCTCGAGCCCCATAGGTTACACTGTAGTGAGAGAAGAGTTCCGCTCCTAAAGAAACAGAGACCGAGGGTGGTGATATTTGCTCTGCAGATAATCCAGATAGGG
>NW_024074310.1:0-3235 GCF_014754425.2 Oryx dammah
TTAGGGGAAGTGTATGTGTGTATCTCTGTCTCATAGTGTGTGTCTCTTTCTTAGTGTGTGCGTGAATCTCAGTGTTTGTGTGTGTGTGTGCCTCTCAGTGTGTGTATCTGTGTGTGTGTCTGGGTGTGTGGGTCTCTCAGACTTTCACTCTCTCAGTGATTCCATCCATTCAGTGTGTGTGTGTGTGTGTCAGTGTGTATATCTCTCTCTGTATGTGTGTGTGCCTAATTGCGTGTGTGTCTCTCTGTGTCACCTCTTCCAGTGTGTGTGTCTCTCTCATTGTGTCTCTCTCAGTTTGTAGGTCTCTGTGTTTGTGTGTCTCACTCTGTGTTTGAGTCTCTATCTCTCAATCTATGGATGTTTCTCACTATCAGTATGTTTGAGTGTCTCTCTTAGTGTGTGTGGCTCTCTCAGTGTGATTGTGTGTCCATGTCTCATTGTGTGTGTCTCAGTGTTTTTGTGGGTGTCTCTCAGTACCCGTGTCTCTTTGTGTCTGTGTGTGTCTGTGGTCTCTTTCTCAGTGTGTACATCTGTGTCTCTCAGTATGTATGTGTATCTCAGTGTGTGTGCCTCTATCTCTCTCTGTGTGTCTCCCTCAGTGTGTGTGTGTCTGGGTATCTTTGTGTGTCTCTCAGTGTGTGTCTGTGTGTGTCTCTCAGTGTGTGTGTCTCTGTGTATGAATTTCTGTGTGTTTTTCTCTCAGTGTCTGTGTGTGTGTGTCTCACTTTCTGTGAATGGGTCTCTCTTTCTCTCGGTTTGTGTCTGTGTGTCTCTCTATCAGTGTGTGTGTGTGTATATCTCAGTGTGTGTGGCTGTCAGTATGTTTGTGTGTCTCTCTCTCTAACTGTTTGATTCTCCCTCTCGTGTGTGTGTGTTTCAACTTTTGTGTGTGTCTCTCTCAGTGTCTGTGTCTCTGTGTGTCTGTGTCTGGTCTTTGTCTCAGTGTGTATGTCTGTTTCTCTCATTGTGTCTGTGAGTGTGTCTCAGTGTGTGTGTCTTTTTCAGTACCGTGTCTCTCTCAGTGTGTTTCTTTGTGTGTCTTTGTATGTGAGTGTGTCTGTCAGTATATGAGTGTGTTCTCTCATTGTGTGCCTCTCAGTGCACATGTGTGTGTATCTCTTTCACAGTGTGTACCTCTCAGGGTGTATGTCTGTGTCTTTCAGTGTGTGTATGTGTCTCTCTCTGTATGTTTATGTCTCTCAGTGTGTGTGTGTTTCTTCCAGTGTTTATGATTCTCTCTCAGTGTGTGTGTCTCTTTGTGTCTCTGTGTTTGTGTGGTTCTGTCTAACAGTTTTTGTGTGTCTCTCTGTCTCTGTGTGTGAATTTCTATGTGTCTCTCTCTCAGTGTGTATGTCTCCATCTCAGTATTTGTCTCTCATTCTGTGTGTGTGAATCTCTCTCTCAGTGTGTGTATGTTTCTCACTATCATTTTCTCTGTGTCTTTCTCTCAGTGTGTGTGGTTTTCTCAGCGTGATTGTGTGTCCCTGTCTCATTGTGTGTTTCTCTCTATCATTGAGTGTGTCTCTGTGTGTCTCTCTCATTGTGTGTTTCTCTCAGGGTGTATGTTTGTCATTCAGTGCATGTGTGTCCCATTGTGTGTTTCTCTCTCTCACTGTGTGTCTGTTTGTCTCTGTGTGTGTGTCTCTCAGTGTTTCCATGTGTGTGTGTCTCTCTCAGTGTCTGTGTCTCTGTAGATCTCTGTGTGTGTGTGGTCTCTCTCAGTGTGCATGTCTGTCTCTCTTAGTGTGTATGTGTGTGTGTATTTCTCTCTCAGTGTGTGTGTCTCTGTGTGTGTTTGTCTCTCAGTGTTTTTGTGTGTGTCTCTCTCTCTAAGCGGAGAAAACAATGGAATCCCACTCCAGTACTCTTGCTTGTAAAATCCCATTGACGGAGGAGCCTAGTAGGGTAGAGTCCTTTGGGTTGCTAAGATGTAGACAAGACTGAGCAACGTCACTTTCATTTTTCACTTTCATGCATTGGAGAAGAAAATGGCAAACCACTCCAGTGTTCTTGCCTGGAAAATCCCAGGGATGGGAGAGCCTGGTCATCTGCCTGTTATGGGGTCACACAGAATTGGACATGAATGAAACAACTTAGCAGCAGCAGCAGCAGCTCTCTCTAAGTGTCTGGGTCTCTATGTGTTTGTAAGTGTGTGTGGTCTCTCTCTCAGTGTATATGCTGGTCTCTCTCAGTGTGTGTGTATATGTGTCTCAGTGTGTGTATGTTTCTCTCTGTGTGTGTCTGTGTGTGTGTCTCTCAGTGTTTGTCTGTGTATGTACGTTTGTCTGTCAGTGTGTGAGACAGACTCACTTGTGTGCCTCTCTCTCAGTGTCCATATGTCTGTCTCTCTCACAGTGAATGTGTCTCTCAGTGTGTGTGTTTCTTTCTCTCAGTTTGTATGATTCTCTCTCAGTGTGTGTGTGTCTCTGAGTGTGTGTGTGTGTTGGTTTTCCTCAGTTTGTGTGTGTCTCTTTATCAGTGTCCATGTCTCTCTCTCTCTCTCAGTGGGTGTGTCTCCCTCAGGTTTTGTGGGTCTCTCTCTATCAATGTGTGTGTGTTTCTTTCAGTTGTGTCTCTCTCTGAATGTGTGTGTCTCTCGGTCTGTGTGTTTTTCTCTCTCAGTGTATGTTTCTGTCTTAATGACTGTGTGTGCTCTCTCAATGTGTGTGTCTGTGTGTGCCTCTCTCACTGCACATGTCTTTCTCTCAGTGTGTCTGTGTGTGTCTTACAGTGTGTGTTTCTCTGTTACAGTGTGTATGTCTCTCTCAGTGTGCATCCTTGTCTCTCTCAGCTTGTGTCTTTGTGTGTGTGTGTCTTTTTCAGTATGTGTGTCTCTCTTCCAGTTTGTGTATGTCTCTCTCTGAGTGTGTGTGAACCCCTCTCAGTCAGTGTGTATCTCTCTCAGTCTGTGTGCCTCTCTCTCAATGTGTTTCTCTGTGTGTGTGTCTATCTCTCAGTGTGTGTCTCTGTGTGTGTGTATTGCTATGTGTCTCTTTCTCAGTGTTTGTGTCTATGTGTATCTCAGTGTGTGTGTGTGTCTCAGTGTGTGGCTGTCTCAGTGTGTGTGTGACTCTCTTTGAATGTGTCTCTCTGTGTGTCTCTGTGTGGGGGTTGGTGTCTCTGAATGTGTGTGTGTCCCTTTGTGTGTGTTTCTCGGTGTACGTTTTTCTTCATGTGTGTGAATTTCTGTGTGTTTCTCTCTCTCAGTATGTGTGTTTCTCACTGTGTGTGTCTG
>NW_024074311.1:0-3148 GCF_014754425.2 Oryx dammah
TGCGACCCCATGAATTGCAGCACGCCAGGCTTCCCTGTCCATCACCATCTCCCGGAGTTCACTCAGACTCACGCCCATCGAGTCCATGATGCCATCCAGCCATCTCATCCTCGGTCATCCCCTTCTCCTCCTGCCCCAAATCCTCCCAGCATCAGAGTCTTTTCCAATGAGTCAACTCTTCGCATGAGGTGGCAAAAGTACTGGAGCTTCAGCTTCAGCATCATTCCTTCCAAAGAAATCCCAGGGTTGATCTCCTTCAGAATGGACTGGTTGGATCTCCTTGCAGTCCAAGGGACTCTCAAGAGTCTTCTCCAACACCACAGTTGAAAAGCATCAATTCTTCGGCACTCAACCTTCTTCACAGTCCAACTCTCACATCCATACATGACCACAGGAAAAACCATAGCCTTTACTAGATGGCCCTTAGTCGGTAATGTAATGTCTCTGCTTTTGAATATACTATCTAGGTTGTTCATAACTTTTCTTCCAAGGAGTAATCGTCTTTTAATTTCATGGCTGCAGTCACCATCTGCAGTGACTTTGGAGCCCCCCAAAATAAAGTCTTCCACTGTTTCCACTGTTTCCCTATCTATTTCCCATGTAGTGATGGGACCAGATGCCATGATCTTCATTTTCTGAATGTTGAGCTTTAAGCCAACTTTTTTGCTCTCCTCTTTCACTTTCATCAAGAGGCTTTTTAGCTCCTTTCACTTTCTGCCATAAGGGTGGTGTCATCTGCATATCTGAGGTTATTGATATTTCTCCTGGCAATCTTGATTCCAGCTTGTGTTTCTTCCAGTCCAGCGTTTCTCATGATGTACTCTGCATAGAAGTTAAATAAGCAGGGTGACAATATACAGCCTTGACGTACTCCTTTTCCTATTTGGAAACAGTCTGTTGTTCCATGTCCGGTTCTAACTGTTGCTTCCTGACCTGCATACAGATTTCTCAAGACGAAGGTCAGGTAGTCTGCTATTCCCATCTCTTTCAGAATTTTCCACAGTTTATAAATAAACAGTTTTCCAATAAACTGTGGAAACTCTGTATGGCCAAGATGTATTTGCTAGTGGCAGGAGTGATGCTCTGCTCCATCCCTGCTTGTCCTCTGGACAACAAAGAAATCTTCATACGTTTGAGACAGATGAAAACGATCCCCTCCCAGTCATGCCTAGAGCACAGACACCACTTCAGGTTTCCTTGGAGAAGAGAGAATATCACCCCAATCCAGATGACTCAAGGCACCTGTTATCACCAACTGATGCTCCAGCAGATCTTCAACCTCTTCACTGTGGAGAGTAGCTGTGCTGCTTGGAACAGCACCCTCCTCAACAAACTACTCCAGCCTGGGTAAGGGGCTGGAACAGCTGGAAGAAGTGACTAGATTGTCCTGATTTGGGAATTGCTGTATGGAAGTATTTCCAAGGAATCCATCTCTACCTGAAGGAAAAGGAATACGGCCCCTGTGCCTGGGAGGTTGTCAGAGTGGAAATTGAAAAGGGCCTTTCCCTTATGTAAAAATTCTCAAGAAAAGTCAACAGATACAATGATAATTATACCTATGGCAACTCTCTACTCAATCAGATTGTTGTTTTCTTAACTCTCCAAAGTGATCGGGCCTTCTGTTTGCTTACAAGCTGAAAAATATCTGAAATAAAAATCCTAGTTTTACAAAAACATTTAGACAGAAAAACAAAGTCTCTTTTCTTAAATAAACGATTTTATAACATAATGTAAAAGATCTTTAGGTATTTGGGGGTATTTCTATTTTCAACATCTGAAGTATACTTTTTATGGAAGTTTTTAGGAGAGTATGTTGTTTAAGGTATTTGTCACTTAACCTATTGTTCAGCCTCTGTAACAGGTAACCAGAAAAGTGTCAGGAATTTGATTCTAATGGACACTTTCCTTTCCTTCTTTGAAGAGCACAATGCAGGCCTTCTTGATCAAGTGAATCTTCTAGTTTGCTCTTCTCCAAAAAGTGAGTCAGGGAAATGGGTCCCCTTGTTTTGCAATTTTTCCATCATTAACACGTGACTTCAATTTTGTCTGTAGTACTTGAGTCTATTCTCCCTGAAGGCAAAGGGAAAAGATTAGTGGATCACATGGGATGTTTCCAAGGGCCAGGGCTACACGGGGGTAATAGCACTTCTGCTCACATTACCCAGCCCGGACTTATCCTCATGGGAGTATCATTGCAGGGAAGTCGGGAAGCAATTGGATGATTAAGACAGAAGGAGACAAGTTCAGTGCCCAAGACCATTTTTTCATTTTTGCACTATTTGTCCTAATGGAGCTCTGGGTGGGTGTGCAAGGGGAAAACCAACGTTCTTGCTTGCACACACTCTGATTTAAACTCTTATTTCATAGTTTCAGCTTGGGGAAGATGACAGAGCTGTCACTCAGAGTTCACAGCTGACAGTCTATGAGCTGTCACTCATAGACTATTTGAAAGAAGCATTCAGGTTGACTCCCAAAGGCATAGGCCAATGAGGAAAACATCTACAAGTGTAGACAATGTGTTTCCTTACTACCTGAGGGAGACAAGGAAAGAGTGATCAGGCAGCTCCTTGCAGGTACTTGAGAATCACTGAACGAAAAGTGGACACTGAGTCTTCCACTCACCATACCTTCCAAATTCTGAAAATGCAAACTTGAATAAACTATTTCTGCAAATGATCTTTAAAAAGTACCTCACACAAGATTTCATCATATCTTCCCTTGTAGAAACATGAAGAATCTCTAAATTATTGTGTTCTCACATCATATATATCTAATAGATATTGGGTTTATTGTTTCTCCTATCATTACCATCCTTGTGAAATGATGTTACTTGAATATTGATTGAGCTCAAGAAATGTTCGGCCCAGACTAGACATCTAGGAAACGGCATTCAGTAAGATAATTTCTCTCCATTCAGACATTTTAGACTCCGGAGGTATTCTGAGGATAAAACAGCGCATGTAATATCTTACTATACAAGCTTCTTCAACAAAATAGCATAGACTGGGTAGTTTGCAAAAACCAGAAATGTGTTGTTGCAAGTTAATTCTCGAGTCTGGATATCCGAGAACTGTGTGTCAGCTTGGTCCAGTTGTGGTGAGAGCCTGCTTCAGGTCTCACACTGCAGAGTTCTCTCGTATCATCACAG
>NW_024074311.1:3158-3235 GCF_014754425.2 Oryx dammah
AGCCTGCTTCAGGTCTCACACTGCAGAGTTCTCTCGTATCATCACAGGGCAGGAGAGGGACTAGTTTATATCCACCT
>NW_024074312.1:0-3235 GCF_014754425.2 Oryx dammah
GTGTGGATCACAATAAACTGTGGAAAATTCTGAAAGAGATGGGAATATCACACCACCTGACCTGGCTCTTGAGAAATCTGTATGCAGGTCAGGAAGCAACAGTTAGAACTGGACATGGAACAACAGACTGGTTCCAAATAGGAAAAGGAGTACGTCAAGGCTGTATATTGTCACCCTACTTATTTAACTTCTATGCACAGTACCTCATGAGAAACGCTGGACTGGAAGAAACACAAGCTGGAATCAAGATTGCCAGGAGAAATATCAATAACCTCAGATATGCAGATGACACCACCCTTATGGCAGAAAGTGAAGAGGAACTAAAAAGCCTCTTGGTGAAAGTGAAAGTGGAGAGTGAAAAAGTTGGCTTAAAGCTCAACATTCAGAAAATGAAGATCATGGCATCTGGTCCCATCACTTCATGGGAAATAGATAGGGCAACAGTGGAAACAGTGTCAGAATTTATTTTGGGGGGGCTCCAAAATCACTGCAGACAGTGATTCCAGCCATGACATTAAAAGACACTTACTCCTAGGAAGAAAAGTTATGACCAACCTAGATAATATATTTAAAAGCAGAGACATTACTTTGCCAACTAAGGTCCATCTAGTCAAGGCTATGGTTTTTCCTGTGGTCATGTATGGATGTGAGAGTTAGACTGTGAAGAAGGCTGAGCACTGAAGAATTGATACTTTTGAACTGTGGTGTTGGAGAAGACTCTTGGGAGTCCCATGGACTGCAAGGAGATCCAACCAGTCCATTCTGAAGGAGATCAGCCCTGGGATTCCTTTGGAAGGAATGATGCTAAAGCTGAAGCTCCAGTACTTTGGCCATCTCATGTGAAGAGCTGAGTCATTGGAAAACTTCTGATGCCTGAGGGATTGGGGGCAGGAGGAGAAGGGGACGACAGAGGATGAGATGGCTGGATGGCATCACTGACTCGATGGACGTGAGTCTGAGTGAACTCCGGGAGTTGGTGATGGACAGGGAGGCCTGGCGTGCTGCAATTCATGGGGTCGAAAAGAGTCGGACACGACTGAGCGACTGAACTGAACTGAACATACATTTGGGTTTCCCTGATAGCTCAGTTGGTAAAGAATCTGCCTGCAATGCAGGAGACCGCTGTTCGATTACTGGGCCAGGAAGATTCCCCTGGAGAAGGGAAAGGCCACCCACTCCAGTAGTCTGGCCTGGAGAATTCCATGGACTATATAGTATATGGAGTCTCAAAGAGTCTGACAAGACTAAGCAACTTTCACTTTCACTAAGATACGTTTATGACAATTCTGAATAACAATAAAATGTGCATAGAAGGCATGTACCTCAATTTAATAAAGACCATATATGTCTTTTTGTATTCTAATTTGACATTTCTATTGATATGTCTTTAAGTTCACAGATTCTTAACCACACCGCTATGGATAGTTTTGAGATGAGCTCATCAAAGAGTTTTTTCATGTATGATATTGTTTGTATCACTTCCATTTGTCACTTTCTTATAATTTCCACTTCTGTGCTGAAATTCCTCAACTGTTCCTGTCTGCTGTCCGTCTTTTCTACTAGATTGTTAGCATATAAATTATAGATTTTCTCATTCCATTTATTGCTATGTCTCTTGAAAAAGTTTTTCTTTTTCCTTTGCTTTTTGCACCTTGTAGTTTTTGACGATTGCTTTTTCCCCAGTAATTGAATCCTACCTTAGCTGATTTTATTAATGAAACATTCTTGAATACATAATTCTGATTCAGCTGATTTAAGACTGGCAAATATGTTTACATAGACAAGTCACAGCAAACTGTACACAAATCTGGTACTAGCTAAAGAAGCTAGATACCCTCAACTATGTTTTTCTTTTTTTAATTTATGGCTTTCCTGGATCTTCATTGCTGCTCAGGCCTTTCTCTAGTTGTGGAGAGCGGGTCTATTCTCTAGTTGTGGTGCAAGGGTTTCCCATTGCAGGTGCTTCCATTGTTGGGGAGCAGGGGCTTGAGGGTGAGCAGGTTTTAGTAGTTGCAACTCCCAGGCTCAGTAGTTGTGATGCCTGGGGTCCAAGTGCTGAGCGTTATGTGGGGATGAGAGGACTCATACAAGGGATGGAACCCAGGAATCCTGCTTTGGTAGGCAGATTCTTTAGACTGAGCCACCTGGAAGCACTTATCCTCAACTATTTAATTAATATCTCCCCATATGACCTTTTTGCCATTTTATTAAAAGACTGTATTTGTAATCCAGACACTCGTGAACCTTATATTTGTAAACATGGAGGCTTTGTGCACATTTTCCTAACACAGTATATTTCTTGGCCCAGACAAACATTTAAGGTAATTTACCACTTTGATAACTAAAGCATGATGCAGTAAGAGATACACTTCCAAGAAAAATGTTTTTCTAAATAATTTCAGTCTACTGATCCATTCTCCAAACTATTGAATGAATTCGCCAAGTAAAAAGAAGAAAAACAAAAAACCAAAGAGCTAGTGAATCTTGATTAAATCAACTATTTTATATAAGCTTTTAATCAGACATTCTAGAACTTCAAAAAAGTAACCAAGAAACACTTTCCATGATAATGTTGATCTCTAGTGGGTACAACAACTTCATTTTCCAGAATAAAACAAATTAAAGCCTTGGAGGAGGGCATGGCAGCCCTTTCTAGTGTTCTTGCCTGGAGAATCCCCATGAACAGAGAAGCTGGGTGGGCTACAGTCCATGTGGTCACAGAGTCAGGCACGACTGAGCAACTAAGCACAGCACACAGCACAGCACCCTGAAAGTGCTCATTCCCAGAAGTAATTTTCTAAATTGTTTGTATGAGTTTTTTCATTATGCATTCAGCTCTTATTTTAAAGTAGACAAAGTCCTTCTTATTATTTGGAAAACTCAGCAGTGGCCACAGAACTGGAAAAGGTCAGTTTTCATTCCAATTCCAAAGAAAGGCAATGTCAAAGAATGCTCAAACTACCACACGATTGCACTCATCTCACACGTTAGTAAAGTACTGCTCAAAATTCTCCAAGCCAGGCTTCAGCAATACATGAACTGTGAACTTCCAGATGTTCAAGCTAGTTTTAGAAAAGGCAGAGGAACCAGAGATCAAATTGCCAACATCCGCTGGGTCATGGAAAAAGCAAGAGAGTTCCAGAAAAACATCTATTTCTGCTTTATTGACTATGCCAAAGCCTTTGACTGTGTGGATCACAATAAACTGTGGAAAATTCTGAAAGAGATGGGAATA
>NW_024074313.1:0-3234 GCF_014754425.2 Oryx dammah
TTCCATTGATCTATATTTCTGTCTTTGTGCCAGTACCATACTGTCTTAATGACTGTGGCTTTGTAGTAGAGCCTAAAGTCAGGCAAGCTGATTCCTCCAGTTCCATTCTTCTTTCTCAAGATTGCTTTGGCTATTCGAGGTTTTTTGTATTTCCATACAAATCTTGAGATTATTTGTTCTAGTTCTGTGAAAAATACCGCTGGTAGCTTGATAAGGATTGCATTGAATCTGTAGATTGCTTTGGGTAGTATACTCATTTTCACTATACTGATTCTTCCAATCCATGAACATGGTATATTTTTCCATCTATTAGTGTCCTCTTTGATTTCTTTCATCAGTGTTTTATAGTTTTCAGTACATAGGTCTTTAGTTTCTTTAGGTAGATATATTCCTAGTATTTTATTCTTTTTGTTGCAATGGTGAATGGAATTGTTTCCTTAATTTCTTTTTCTACTTTCTCATTATTAGTGTATAGGAATGCAAGGGATTTCTGAGTGTTGATTTTATATCCTGCAACTTTACTATATTCATTGATTAGCTCTAATAAATTTCTGTTGGAGTCTTTAGGATTTTCTATGTAGAGGATCATGTCATCTGCAAACTGTGAGAGTTTTACTTCTTTTCCAATTTGGATTCCTTTTATTTCTTTTTCTGTTCTGATTGCTGTGGCCAAAACTTCCAGAACTATGTTGAATAGTAGTGGTGAAAGTGGGCACCCTTGTCTTGTTCCTGACTTTAGGGGAAATGCTTTCAATTTTTCACCATTGAGGATAATGTTTGCTGTGGGTTTGTCATATATAGCTTTTATTATGTTGAGGTATGTTCCTTCTATTCCTTCTTTCTGAAGAGTTTTTATCATAAATGGATGTTGAATTTTGTCAAAGGCCTTCTCTGCATCTATTGAGATAATCATATGGCTTTTATTTTTTAATTTGTTAATGTGGTGAATTACATTGATTGATTTGTGGATATTTAAGAATCCTTGCATCCCTGGGATAAAGCCCACTTGGTCATGGTGTATGATCTTTCTAATGTGTTGTGGAATTCTAATTGCTAGAATTTTGTTGAGGATTTTTGCATCTATGTTCATCAGTGATATTGGCCTGTAGTTTTCTTTTTTTGTGGCGTCTTTGTCAGGTTTTGGTATTAGGGTGATGGTGGCCTCATAGAATGAGTTTGGAAGTTTCCCTTCCTCTGCAATTTTCTGGAAGAGTTTCAGTAGGATAGGTGTTAGCTCTTCTCGAAATTTTTGGTAGAATTCAGCTGTGAAGCCGTCTGGACCTGGGCAGCTGGGTTGGAAGATTTCTGATTACAGTTTCAATTTCCATGCTTGTGATGGGTCTGTTAAGATTTTCTATTTCTTCCTGGTTCAGTTTTGGAAAGTTGTACTTTTCTAAGAATTTGTCCATTTCTTCCAGATTGTCCATTTTATTGGCATATAATTGCTGATAGTAGTCTCTTATGATCCTTTGTATTTCTGTATTGTCTGTTGTGATCTCTCCATTTTCATTTCTAATTTTATTGATTTTATTCTTCTCCCTTTGTTTCTTGATGAGTCTAGCTAATGGTTTGTCAATTTTGTTTATCCTTTCAAAGAACCAGCTTTTTGCTTTGTTGATTTTTGCTATGGTCTCTTTTGTTTCTTTTGCACTTATTTCTGCCCTAATTTTTAAGATTTCTTTCCTTCTACTAACTCTGGGGTTCTCCATTTCTTCCTTTTCTAGTTGCTTTAGGTGTAGAGTTAGGTTATTTATTTGACTTTTTTCTTGTTTCTTGAGGTATGCCTGTATTGCTATGAACTTTCCTCTAAGCACTGCTTTTATTTATTTTTTTATTTTACTTTACAATTCTGTATTGGTTTTGCCATACATTGACATGAATCCACCATGGGTGTACATGCGTTCCCAAACATGAACCCCCTCACACCCCCCTCCCCACAACATCTCTCTGGGTCATCCCTGTGTACCAGCCCCACGCGTGCCGTATCCTGCATCGGACATAGACTGGCAATTCGATTCTTACATGATATTATACATGTTTCAATGCCATTCTCCCAAATCATCTCACCCTCTCCCTCTCCCTCTGAGTCCAAAAGCCCGCTATACACATCTGTGTCTTTTTCGCTGTCCTGCATACAGGGTCATCATTGCCATCTTTCTAAATTCCATATACATGTGTTAGTATACTGTATTGGTGTTTTTCTTTCTGGCTTACTTCACTCTGTATAATTGGCTCCAGTTTCATCCATCTCATCAGAACTGATTCAAATGTATTCTTTTTAATGGCTGAGTAATACTCCATTGTATATATGTACCACAGCTTTCTTATCCATTCATCTGCTGATGGACATCGAGGTTGTTTCCATGTCCTGGCTATTATAAACAGTGCTGCGATGAACATTGGGGTACATGTGTCTCTTTCAATTCTGGTTTCCTCAGTGTGTATGCCCAGCAGTGGGATTGCTGGGTCATAAGGCAGCTCTATTTGCAATTTTTTAAGGAATCTCCACACTGTTCTCCATAGTGGCTGTACTAGTTTGCATTCCCACCAACAGTGTAAGAGGGTTCCCTTCTCTCCACACCCTCTCCAGTATTTATTGCTTGCAGATTTTTGGACCGCAGCCATTCTGACTGGTGTGAAGTGGTACCTCATTGTGGTTTTGATTTGCATTTCTCTAATAATGAGTGATGTTGAGCATCTTTTCATGTGTTTGTTAGCCATCCGTATGTCTTCTTTGGAGAAATGTCTATTTAGTTCTTTGGCCCATTTTTTGATTGGGTCGTTTATTTTTCTGGAATTGAGCTGCAGGAGTTGCTTGTATATTTTTGAGATTAGTTGTTTGTCAGTTGCTTCATTTGCTATTATTTTCTCCCATTCGGGAGGCTGTCTTTTCACTTTGCTTATATTTTCCTTTGTTGTGCAGAAGCTTTTAATTTTAATTAGATCCCATTTGTTTATTTTTGCTTTTATTTCCAGAATTCTGGGAGGTGGATCATAGAGTATCCTGCTGTGGTTTATGTCAGAGAGTGTTTTGCCTATGTTCTCCTCTAGGAGTTTTATAGTTTCTGGTCTTATGTTTAGATCTTTAATCCATTTTGAGTTTATCTTTGTGTGCGGTGTTAGAAAGTGATCTAGTTTCATTCTTTTACAAGTGGTTGACCAGTTTTCCCAGCACCACTTGTTAAAGAGATTGTCTTTACTCCATTGTATATTCTTGCCTCCTTTGTTGAAGAT
>NW_024074314.1:0-3233 GCF_014754425.2 Oryx dammah
AGACTCAGTAGTCACAGGGCATGAGTTTACTTGCTCCTCGGCAAATGGTATGTTCCCCAGTTGAGGATCAAACCCGAGTCCTCTGCCTTGCAAAGGTAGACTCTTAACCACTGGACCACCAGGGAAGCCCCTGTTCTTAACCTTCAAACCAGAGGTGCACCCTGTCCACCCTCCTGCCTTCCAGAATGTAGGACAGGTCCCATCAGCTTCCCCGTCTTAGCACCACCCCCTCACAGGACCTGTGGTGGGAGGGTTTCACGTAGAGGCAACGCTGGCTTCTTCTCAACAATCCACGAATGAGGAGTTCAGCACAGGTCCACAGCTCTTGCTGAATTTGCCACACGAGCCCAGTGGAATGAAGGAGCCAGGTTTGCTCAGTCAGCATGATGATCCAGGGAGTGAGGAAGCAAAGCCCGCAGCTGCCCTTGTTTATAACACTGCACACACCAGCTAAGTCACAGATTTCCCGGGAGGGCCTCTGCATTCGGTCATGCAATTAATATGCCCGGAAGGGTGACAATCTGGCATGTGGTTCTGGGGATGTTTAGCAGTACTTGGCCATGACAACTAATGTGTGCTGAGCCCCAGCCATCTAAACGGAGGATGCTGTGTACTCAGCTGACTGGGTCTGTGTCCACTGTGCTGCGGGGACCCTGCCCTCCCCCCATTAGTCACGATCCAGGGCTCAGCTGTTCGACCAGGGTGGGTGACCTCCCTGCTGACACTTGGCCAATGACATTTGACCAGCAGCACTGCTCTAGTTACAGGCAAGCTTCACTTTGCTTTTTCTTTTAACTTTTACTTGAGAATAGGTTATGGAATTGATGCTTTGGAACTGTGGTGCTGGAGAAGACTCTTGAGAGTCCTTTGGACAGCCAGAAGATCCAACCGGACCATCCTAAAGGAAATCAACCTTGAATATTTATTGGAAGGACTCATACTGAAGCTGCTTTACTTCCGGTCACCTGATGGGAAGGACTGACTCATTGGAAAAGACCCTGATGCTGGGAGTGATTGAAGGCGGGAGGAGAAGGGAATGACAGAGGATGAGATGGTCGGATGGCATCACCGACTCGATGGACATGGGTTTGAGCAAACACAGGGAGATGGTGCAGGACAGGGAAGCCTGCTGTCCTGCAGTCTGTGGGGTAGCAAAAGTTGAACAAGGCTGAGCAACTGAACAGTAACAACGAATAGAATCCCGGGAAGGTGCAGAGGTGTTACGGATCCTACCTTGAATCCGTCACCCACTGGTTGCATGTCACGGCCCTGCAGTACTGGGCTGGACTTGAAAGGTGAAAGGGTCCAGACGCAGCTGTGTATGCAGAGTCACAGTGTTTGATCTCAAGGGCCGATCCATGTAACCACCTCCTCGGTCAAGAGCCAAAGTGTGTTCCAACACCATCAGGACCTCCCTTGGGCCAAGTTACTGGCCCACCATCCCATCCCTGGACTGAGATATAAATGGTTTCTCACCCAGGATTTGTTCCTTGGAGGGTGACTTTATTTATTTGTTTATTTAACTGCAGAAGCCCCTTGAGACCTATCCAAGCCTTTGGGTATTAACCACCTTATGCGTCACTCAGTTGTGTCTGACTCTTTGTGACCCCAGGGAGTGTAACAGCACACCCGGCTCCTCTGTCCGTGGGATTCTCCAGGCAGGAACCCTGGAGCAGGTTGCCATTTCCTTCTTCAGGGGATTCTTCCCAACCCAGGGATCAATCCTGGATCTCCTACATCACATGCAGAGTTTTTAGCATCTGAGCCACTAGTTAGGTCGTGTGTGAGCCACAATTTGACCCTCGTGGCTCAGGCAGTATTATCAACCGTCTACTGAAAAAAAAAATTCGTTTTAATCTATTGATAATCCATTCCTTCTCATGGCTGAGTGGCGGGACACTGTTTAAAATCAGCTCCTCAGTTTTGACTCTTTGGGACCCCATGGACTGTAGCCCAGCAGGCTCTTCTTTCCACAAAATTCTCCAGGTAAGAATGGTGGAGCGGGTTGGCATGCCCTCCTCCAGGGAATCTTCCCAACCCAGGGATTGAACCTGGGTCTCCTGTATCACAACAGATTCTTTACTATCTGAGCCACCAGGGAAGCTCCTGCTCTTGTTTTTAACCTGTTCTTTCTCATTGCTGAGCTGTGGGACACTGTTAAGCTCTGAGCCCTAATGCTTCCTGCCGACTGAGGGCACCCCCACCAGGCCTTCATGGGGAACACCTCCAGAGAGCAAGGCAATTGCAGCTTGAACAAAAGCACACTCCCTTGTCTTCCATCTTGGACAGTGTCTACCACACTGCTTCACACTATAGAGAAAGAGCAAATAACACCCAGAGGCAAGCCAGCAATGGGGTCAACCCCGTGGTCAGCATCACCCCACGTGAGAAGCTCCCTGAGGGCAGAAGAGACACATGGTCCATGGATAGAAAGCCTGGGACCTTGCAAATGCTCTGGGGAAATTTTACATCCTGCTGAAAGATTCAATTCACGAGCCCTCAAGATGAAAACTGGTACAGGAAACTTATGGGTATATTCCTCTCAGAAGAAATCAGAAGCCAGAGCTGTCTGTGTTACAGACATCTCCCCCATCACGTGAGCACACTGGTGCTCCGCAGCAAGAATCAGAACCCTGGCAGGGTTCTGCCCCGTCACTGAGTCCTTTCCCTACAACAAACCTAGAGATGGCCTTAGCCTCTGTCATGAGGCTGCAATCCCAAAGGAGGCTCACATCAAACCTGACAGAAATCCACCAGGCTCACCTCCCATGGTCTGCTCCGTCTATGGCACAGACAGCCGTGCCACGCACGGATCAAATAATGGAGACTGGGTTGGCAGGGGCTGGGGAGAGGGGCACTAGAGAGCATGTTCTGCACAGGTAAGGGGTATCCTTCTGGAGTGACAGGAACGTTCTGGAGCTAGACAGGACTGAATGCTCTGTACATTCTGCCCACTGGAAACACACACATGGACACACACACACAGACCTACACACAGAGGCACGCACAGACAGACACTCGGACCACCCCCCCCGTAAGAGACAGAGATTCCACAAACAGAGGCACACACCCACAAACACACACACACCCACACAGACACGCCCCTCCAGAGAGATACCCACACCCACAGACCCCCCCCCACTGCCAAAGACACATCCCTTCCCACACACAGAAACACATCCGCATGTAGACAGCTCCCACAAAGAGAAACACACACCCACACACAGATGCAC
>NW_024074315.1:0-3233 GCF_014754425.2 Oryx dammah
AGGAAGGGTTCTAATTTCTAACACAATATTGCAAAGCAATTATCCTAAAATTAAAAATAAATAAATCAAAAAAAAAAAAAAAACATGAATGGGAAAAAAGAAAAGCAGCTCTATAGAGTGAAGGCAATAAGTGTTTATCCTTAACAGAATTCTCTGAAGGGAAAGGAAAAGGTTAGTATTTTCCCCATATCAATTTTCAAGAACTATTTTAAGTTTCACTTACAATTTTCAGAAGCATAAGCAAGAAGTGACCCAGGTCAAGTTAACCTAGCTTGTCTGCAAAATAAGCTAAATTAAGCTTAGTGTGTATGACTAACTGGTTTCGTCTGCTCAAGGAATTTGTATGTCTAGTCTCTGTGTTAGATTTTAACATCTATAATCACCTAAAGGTTTGTACTATGAGTAAGACAAAGAAAGAAATGGAAGATGAGTTGTTAGGAGGTCTATAAATCCATGAAGAAGGACAAGGCAGAGTGGTAAAGGTTGGTTTGATGAGTAATTTTTCACTGCACCATCATGATTATCTGGGTCGTGAAGATCTTTTGTGTACAGTTCTTCTGTGTATTCTTGCCACCTCTTCTTAATATCTTCTGCTTCTGTTAGGTCCAGACCATTTCTGTCCTTTACTGAGCCCATCTTTGCATGAAACGTTCCCTTGGTATCTCTAATTTTTTTGAAGAGATCTCTAGCCTTTCCCATTCTATTCTTTTCCTCTATTTCTTTGCATTGATCACTGAAGAAGGCTTTCTTATCGCTTCTTGTTATTCTCTGCAACTCTGCATTCAAATGCTTATTTCTTTCCTTTTCTCCTTTGCTTTTCACCTCTCTTCTTTTCACAGCTATTTTTAAGGCCTCCCCAGACAGCCATTTGTTTTTTTTTGCATTTCTTTTCCATAGGGATGGTCTTGATCCCTGTCTCCTATACAATGTCGTGAACCTCATTACATAGTTCATCAGGCACTCTATCTATCAGATCTAGGCCTTTAAATCTATTTCTCACTTCCACTGTATAATCATAAGGGATTTGCTGTAGGTCATACCTGAATGGTCTAGTGGTTTTCCCTACTTTCTTCAATTTGAGTCTGAATTTAGTAATAAGGAATTCATGATCTGAGCCACAGTCAGTTCCTGGTCTTGTTTTTGTTGACTATATAGAGCTTCTCCATCTTTGACTGCAAAGAATATAATCAATCTGATTTTGGTGTTGACCATCTGGTGATGTCCATGTGTAGAGTCTTCTCTTGTGTTATTGGAAGAGGGTGTTTGCTATGACCAGTGCATTTTCTTGGCAAAACTCTATTAGTCTTTGCCCTGCTCCATTGTGCCTTCCAAGGCCAAATTTGCCTGTTACTCTAGGTGTTTCTCGACTTCCTACTTTTGCATTCCAGTCCCCTATAATGAAAAGGACATCATTTGGGGTGTTAGTTCTAAAAGGTCTTTTAGGTCTTCATAGAACCATTCAACTTCAGCTTCTTCAGAGTTACTGGTTGGGGCATAGACTTGGATTACCATGATATTGAATGGTTTGCCTTGGAGACAAACAGAGATCATTCTGTTGTTTTTGAGACTGCATCCAAGTACTGCATTTTGGACTCTTTTGTTGCCCGTGATGGTTACTTCATTTCTTCTGAGGGATTCCTGGCCGCAGTAGTAGATATAATGGTCATCTGAGTTAAATTCACCCATTCCAGTCCATTTTAGTTTGCTGATTCCTAGAATGTCGACGTTCACTCTTGCCATCTCTTATCTGACCACTTCCAATTTGCCTTGATCATGGACCTGACATTCCAGGTTCCTATGCAATATTGCTCTTTACAGCATCGGACCTTGCTTCTATCACCAGCCACATCCACAGCCGGGTATTGTTTTTGCTTTGGCTCCATCCCTCCATTCTTTCTGGAGTTATTTCTCCACTGATCTCAAGTAGCATTTTGGGCACCTATTGACATGGAGAGTTCTTCTTTCAGTATCCTATCATTTTGCCTTTTCATACTGTTCATGGAGTTCTCAAGGCAACAATACTGAAGTGGCTTGCCATTACCTTCTCCAGTGGACCACATTCCATCAGAGCTCTCCACCATGATGGTGTGATCACTCATCTAGAGCCAGACGTCCTGGAATGTGAAGTCAAGTCAGCCTTAGAAAGCATCACTATGAACAAAGCTAGTGGAGGTGATGGAATTCCAGTTGAGCTATTTCAAATCCTGAAAGATGATGCTGTGAAAGTGCTGCACTCAATATGCCAGCAAATTTGGAAAACTCAGCAGTAGCCACAGGACCTGGAAAAGGTCCGTTTTCATTCCAATCCCAAAGAAAGGCAATGCCAAAGAATGCTCACACTTCTGCACAATTGCACTCATCTCACATGCTAGTAAAGTAATGCTCAAAATTCTCCAAGCCAGGCTTCAGCAATATGTGAACCATGAACTTCCTGATGTTCAAGCTGGTTTTAGAAAAGGCAGAGGAACCAGAGATAAAATTGCCTACATCCGCTGGATCATGGGAAAAGCAAGAGAGTTCCAGAAAAAACATCTATTTCTGCTTTATTGACTATACCAAAGCCATTGACTGTGTGGATCACAATAAACTGTGGAAAATTCTGAAAGAGATGGGAATACCAGACCACCTAACCTGCCTCTTGAGAAATCTGTATGCAAGTCAGGAAGCAACAGTTAGAACTGGACATGGAACAACAGACTGGTTCCAAATAGGAAAAGGAGTACGTCAAGGCTGGATATTGTCACTCTGCTTTTTTACCTTATATGCAGAGTACATCATGAGAAACGCTGGACTGGAAGAAACATAAACTGGAATCAAGATTGCTGGGAGAAATATCAATAACCTCATATATGCAGATGACACCACCCTTATGGCAGAAAGTGAAGAGGAACTAAAAAGCATCTTGATGAAAGTGAAAGAGGAGAATGAAAAAGTTGGCTTAAAGCTCAACATTCTGAAAATGAAGATCATGGCATCCGGTCCCAGCTCTTCATGGGAAATAGATGGGGAAACAGTGGAAACAGTGTCAGACTTTATTTTTCTGGGCTCCAAAATCACTACAGATGATGATTGGAACCATCGAATTAAAAGACGCTTACCCCTTGGAAGAAAAGTTATGACCAACCAAGATAGTATATTCAAAAACAGCGACATTACTTTGCTGACTAAGGTCCATCTAGTCAAGGCTATGGTTTTTCCTGTGGTCATGTATGGATGTGAGAGTTGGACTGTGA
>NW_024074316.1:0-3232 GCF_014754425.2 Oryx dammah
TTTTCTTTTTAATTCTTAATTTTATTCCACTGTCGTCAGAGTAAATATTCTGTATGAATTCAAAAAGTGAAAGATTTTGTCCCATTATGTGGTCATTTTTTGCAAATGTTCCCAGTGCATTTACAGTAATGTGAACTCTTGCATTGTTGGGTGCATTGCTCTATGTGTTACTTAGTTAAGTGTGCTGACTATTTTGTTGTACATCTACTGTATCCTTTCTTTTTGTATGTCTGGTCTGTATGCTATTGAAAAAGATACAGTAAAAATCCCCCATTTTGATTGTGATTTTGCCTATTTCTTCTTTTCATTCTGTCAAGTATATTTCAAAGCTATGTTCTGATATCTTTCTTGAATTTTGATGTCTATATGTTTATTAAGGATGCACCTCATTATGATCATGAAAATTCCCTCTTTAATTCAATTAGTGTTCAGTTCAGTTCAGTTCAGTTGCTCAGTTGTGTCCAACTCTTTGTGACCTCATGGACTGCAGCACGCCAGGCCACCCTGTCCATCACCAAACCCAGAGTTTACGCAAACTCATGTCTATTGAGTCAGTGATTCCATCCAGTAATCTCATCCTCTGTCAACCCCTTCTCCTTCTGCCTCCAATCTTCCTCAGCACCGGGGTCTTTTGAAATGAGTCATCTCTTCACATCAGGAGGCCAAAATATTGGAGTTTCAGCTACAACATCAGTTCTTCCAGTGAACACTCAGGACTGATCTCCTTAGGATGGACTGGTTGAATCTCCTTGCAGTCCAAGGGACTCTCAAGAATTTTCTCCAATACCACAGTTCAAAAGCATCAATTCTTTGGTGCTCAGCTTTCTTTAAAGTCCAACTCTCATATCCATACATGACTACTGGAAAAACCATAGCCTAGACTAGATCGACCTTTGTTGACAAAGTATTGTCTCTGCTTTTAATATGCTGTCTAGGTTGGTCATAACTTTCCTTCTAAGGAGCAAGCGTCTTTTAATTTCATGGCTGCAGTCACCGTCTGCAGTGATTTTGGAGCCCCCAAAATAAAGTCAACCACTGTTTCCACTGTTTCCATATCTATTTGCCATGAAGTGATGGGACCGGATGCCATGATCTTAGTTTCCTGAATGTTGAGCATTAAGCCAACTTTTTCACTCTCCTCTTTCACTTTCATCAAGAAGCTCTTTAGTTCTTCACTTTCTTCCCTAAGGGTGGTGTCATCTGCATATCTGAGGTTATTGATATTTCTCCCAGCAATCTTGTTTCCAGCATGTTCTTCATCCAGCCCAGCATTTCTCATCAGGTACTCTGTATGTAAGTTACATAAGCAGGGTGACAATATACAGCCTTGACAGCCTCTTTTTCCTATTTGGAACCAGTGTGTTGTTCCATGTCCAGTTCTAACTGTTACTTCCTGACCTGCATACAGGTTTCTCAAGAGGCAGGTCAGGTGGTCTGGTATTCCCATCCCTTTAAGAATTTTCCACAGTTTATTGTGATCCACACAGTCAAAGGATTTGGCATAGTCAATAAAGCAGAAATAGATGTTTTTCTGGAACTCTCTTGCTTTTTCAATTATCCAACAGATGTTGGCAATTCGATCTCTGGTTCCTCTGCCTTTTGTAAAACGAGCTTGAACATCTGGAAGTTCACAGTTCACATATTGCTAAAACCTGGCTTGGAGAATTTTGAGCATTACTTTACTAGCATGTGAGATGAGTGCAATTGTGCAGTAGATTGAGCATTCTTTGGGATTGCCTTTCTTTGGGATTGGAATGAAAACTCTCCTTTTGCAGTCCTGTGGCCACTGCTGAGTTTCCAAATGTGCTGGCATATTGAGTGCAGCACCTTCACAGCATCATCTCTCAGGATTTGAAAGAGCTCAACTGGAATTCCATCACCTCCACTAGCTTTGTTAGTAGTGATACTTCCTAAGGCCCACTTGACTTCACATTCCAGGATGTCTGGTTCTAGGTGAGTGATCACACCATCGTGATTATCTGGGTCGTGAAGATCTTGTTTTGTACATTTCTTCTGTGTATTCTTGCCACCTCTTCTTAATACTCTGCTTCTGTAAGGTCCATACCATTTATGCCCTTTAATGACCCCATCTTTGCATGAAATATTCCCTTGGTATCTCTAATTTTCTTGAAGAGATCTCTAGTCTTTCCCATTCTGTTGTTTGCCTCTATTTCTTTGCGCTGATCGCCGAGGAAGGCTTTCTCATCTCTCCTTGCTATTCTTTGGAACTCTGCATTAAAATGGGTATATCTTTCCTTTTCTCCTTTGCTTTTTGCTTCCCTTCTTTGCACAGCTATTTGTAAGGCCTCCTCATACAGCCATTTTGCTTTTTTGTATTTCTTTTTTCTTGGGGATGGTCTTGATTTCTGTCTCCTGTACAGTGTCACAAACCTCCATCCATAGTTCATCGGGCACTCTGTCTATCAGATCTAGTCCCTCAAATCTATTTCTCACTTCCACTATATAGTCATAAGGTATTTGTTTCAGGTCATACCTGAATGGTGTAGTGTTTTCCCCCACTTTCTTCAATTTAAATCTGAATTTGGCAATAAGGAGTGCCTGATCTGAGCCATAGTCAGCTCCTGGTCTTGTTTTTGCTGCCTGTATAGAGCTTCTCCATCTTTGGCTGCAAAGAATATAATCTATCTGATTTCGGTGTTGGCCATCTGGTGATGTCCATGTGTAGAGTCTTCTCTTGTGTTGTTGGAAGAGGGTGTTTGCTATGATCAGTGTTCTCTTGGCAAAACTCTATTAGCCTTTGCCCTGCTTTATTCTGTACTCAAGGTCAAATTTGCCTATTACTCCAGGTGTTTCTTGACTTCATACTTTTGCATTCCAGGCCCCTATAATGAAAAGGATATCTTTTTTGGGGTGTTAGTTAAAAAGTCATGTAGGTCTTCATAGAACCATTCAACTTCAGCTTCTTCAGCATTAGTGGTTGGGGCATAGACTTGGATTCCTGTGATATTGAATGGTTTGCCTTGGAAATGAACAGAGAGATCATTCTGTTGTTTTTGAGATTGCATCCAAGTACTGCATTTCAGACTCTTTTGTGGACTATGATGGTTACTCCATTTCTTCTAAATGATTCCTGCCCACAGTAGTAGATATAATGGTCATATGTGTAAATTCACCTATTCCAGTCCATTTTAGTTCACCGATTCCTAGAATGTTCACTGTTGCCATCTCCTGTTTGACCACTTCCAATTTCCCTTCATTCATGGACCTAACA
>NW_024074318.1:0-3230 GCF_014754425.2 Oryx dammah
CGCTAGACCATTCAGGTATGACCTAAATCAAATCCCTTATGATTATATAGTGGAAGTGAGAAATAGACTTAAGGGCCTAGATCTGATAGATAGAGTGCCTGATGAACTATGGAATGAGGTTCGTGACATTGTACAGGAGACAGGGATCAAGACCATCCCCATGGAAAAGAAATGCAAAAAACCAAAATGGCTGTCTAGGCAGGCCTTACAAATAGCTGTGAAAAGAAGAGAAGCCAAAAGCAAAGGAGAAAAGGAAAGATATAAGCATCTGAATGCACAGTTCCAAAGAATAGCAAGAAGAGATAAGAAAGCCTTCTTCAGTGATCAATGCAAAGAAATAGAGGAAAAGAACAGATGGGAAAGAGTAGAGATCTCTTTAAGAAAATTAGAGATACCAAGGGAACATTTCATGCAAAGATGGGCTCGATAAAGGACAGAAATGGTATGGACCTAACAGAAGCAGAAGATAATAAGAAGAGGTGGCAAGAATATACGGAAGAACTGTACAAAAAAAATCTTCACGAGCCAGATAATCATGATGATGTGATCATTAATCTAGAGCCAGACATCTTGAAATGTGAAGTCAAGTGGGCCTTAGAAAGCAGCACTACGAACAAAGCTAGTGGAGGTGATGGAATTCCAGTTGAGCTGTTTCAAATCCTGAAAGATGATGCTGTGAAAGTACTGCACTCAATATGCCTGCAAATTTGGAAAACTCAGCAGTGGCCACAGGACTGGCAAAGGTCAGTTTTCATTCCAATTCCAAAGAAAGGCAATGCCAAAGAATGCTCAAACTACTGCACAGTTGCACTCATCTCACATGCTAGTAAAGTAATGCTCAAAATTCTCCAAGCCAGGCTTCAGCAATACGTGAACTGTGAACTCCCTGATGTTCAAGCTGGTTTTAGAAAAGGCAGAGGAACCAGAGATCAAATTGCCAACATCCGCTGGATCATGGAAAAAGCAAGAGAGTTCCAGAAAAACATCAATTTCTGCTTTATTGACTATACCAAAGCCTTTGACTGTGTGGATCACAATAAACTGTGAAAAATTCTGAAAGGGATGGGCATACCAGACCACCTAACCTGCCTCTTGAGAAACCTATATGCAGGTCAGGAAGCAACAGTTAGAACTGGGCATGGAACAACAGACTGGTTCCATATAGGAAAAGGAGTGCATCAAGGCTGTATATTGTCACCCTGCTTATTTAACTTATATGCAGAGTACATCATGAGAAACGCTGGACTGTAAGAAATACAAGCTGGAATCAAGATTGCCGGGAGAAATATCAATAACCTCAGATATGCAGATGACATCACCCTTATGGCAGAAAGTGAAGAGGAACTAAAAAGCCTCTTGATGAAAGTGAAAGAGGAGAGAGAAAAAGTTGGCTTAAAGCTCAACATTCAGAAAACAAAGATCATGGCATCGGGTCCCATCACTTCATGGGAAATAGATGGGGAAACAGTGGAAACAGTGTCAGACTTTATTTCTTGGGGCTCCAAAATCACTGCAGATGCTGACTGCAGCCATGAAATTAGAAGACGCTTACTCCTTGGAAGAAAAGTTATGACCAACCTAGATAGTATATTCAAAAGAAGAGACATTACTTTGCCGACTAAGGTCTGTCTAGTCAAGGCTATGGTTTTTCCTGTGGTCATGTATGGATGTGAGAGTTGGACTGTGAAGAAGGCCGAATGCCGAAGCATCGATGGTTTTGAATTGTGGTGTTGGAGAAGACTCTTGAGAGTCCCTTGGACTGAAAGGAGATCCAACCAGTCCATTCTGAAGGAGATCAACCCTGGGATTCCTTTGGAAGGAATGATGCTAAAACTGAAGCTCCAGTACTTTGGGCACCTCATGCAAAGAGTTGACTTATTGGAAAAGACTCTGATGCTGTGAGGGATTGAGGGCAGGAGGAGAAGGGGACGACAGAGGATGAGATGACTGGATAGCATCACTTACTCGATGGACGTGAGTCTGAGTGAACTCCGGGAGATGGTGATTGACAGGGAGGCCTGGCGTGCTGTGATTCATGGGGTCGCAAAGAGTCGGACACGACTGTGTGACTGAACTGAACTGAACTGACCTGGGGAGTTCATTTTTCAGCGTTCCTTCTTTTTGCCTTTTCATACTGTTCACAGTGTTCTCAAGGCAAGAATACTGAAGTGGTTTGCCATTCCCTTCTCCAGTGTACCACGTTTTGTCTGAACTCTCCACTATGACCCATCTGTTCTGGGTGGCCCTACAAGGCATGGCTCATGGTTTCGTTGAGTTAGACAAGGCTGTGGTCCATGTGATCAGATTGGTTAGTTTTCTGTGATTGTGGTTTTCAGTCTGTCTGCCCTCTGACTGAGAAGGATAAGAGGCTTATGGAAACTTCCTGATGGGAGAGACTGACTGAGGGGAAAACTTGGTCTTGTTCTGATGCACAGGGCTGCAATAAATCTTTAATCCAATTTTCTGTTGATGGGTGGAGCTGTGTTCCTACCCTGCTATTTACCTGGTGGAGGTAATGAAGATAATGGTGGTAGAGATAGTGGATAAGGGAGGTAATAAAGATAAACCTCCTTCAAAAGATCCCATGCATGTACTGCTACACTCGGTGCCTCCAACCCTGCAGCAGGCCACCGCTGACCCACGCCTCCACTAGAGAGTCCTGGACACTCACAGGCAAGTCTGAGTCAGTCTCTTGTGGGATCACTGCTCCTTTATCCTGGGTCCTGATGCACACAAGGTTCTGTTTGTGCCCTCCGAGAGTCTATTTCCCAGTCCTGTGTAAATTCTGGCAGCTCTATGGTGGGGTTAATGGGGACCTCCTCCAAGAGGGCTTATGCCATACCCAAGTCTGCTGCACCCAGAGTCCTTGTCACTTTGGCAGTCCACTGCTGACCCGTACCTCTACAAGAGATGCTCAAACACAGTTCTGTCACAGTCTCTGTGAGGTCCCTGGGTCCTGGTGTGCACAAGGTTTGTTTGAGCCCTCTGCACATCTCTGGCAGGAATGAGGTTTGATTCTAAACGTGAATTTAGCCCTCCTACCATCTTGCTGCATTTCTTTTCCATGGGGATGGTCTTGATTCCTGTCTCCTGTACAATGTCACAAACCTCAGTCCATAGATCATCAGGCACTCTATCTATCAGATCTAGTCACTTAAATCTATTTCTCACTTCCACTGTATGTATAATCATAAGGGATTTGATTTAGGTCATACCTGAATGGTCTAGCG
>NW_024074319.1:0-3230 GCF_014754425.2 Oryx dammah
TCGTGTCTGACTCTTTGCAACCCCATAGACAAAAGCAAGCCATGCTTCCCTGTCCCTCACTATCTCCCAGAATTTGCTCAAACTCATGTCCACTGGGTTGGTGATGTTATCCAACCATCTCATCCTCTGCTGCCCTCTTCTTCTTCTTCCTTTAATCTTTCCCAGCATCAGGGTCTTTTCCAATGAGTCCACTGTTCCCATCAAGTGGCCAAAGTATTGGACCTGCACCTTCAGCATCAGTCCCTCCAACGAACATTCAGGGTTGATTTCCTTCAGGATTGATTCGTGATCTCCTTGCTGTCCTAGGGACTCTCAAAAGTCTTTTCTAGCACCACAATTCAAAAGCATCAATTATTTGACTCTCAGCCTTCTTTACAAAACAAGCTCTCAGTATCCCAGTACAATGTGATATTATTTTATTTTATATATTTTTAGTTTTTCGTGTATATGTGTCCTGTGAAAAGTGATTTTATTTTATTTATTTAAAAAAGTTTTATTTTTACTTTATTTTGCTTTACAATACTGTATTGGTTTTGCTATACATTGATATTTATCAGCCAAGGATGTACATGAGTTCCCAATCCTGAACCCCTCTCCCACCTCCCACCCCATATCATCTCTCTGGATCATCCTCGTCACCAGCCCCAAGCATCCTGTATCCTGTATTGAACATAGACTGATTATTCATTTCTTACATGATAGTTTACATGTTTCAATGCCATTATCCCAAATCATCCCACCCTCGCCCTGTCCCACAGAGTCCAAAAGTCCATTCTATGCATATGTGTCTCTTTTACTGTCTCGCATACAGGGTTATTATTACCATCTTTCTAAATTCCATATATATATGTGTTAGTATACTGTATTGGTGTTTTTCTTTCTGGATTACTTCACTCTGTATAATAGGCTCCAGTTTCATCCATTTCATTAGAACTGATTCAAAGGTATTCTTTTTAATGGCTGAGTAATACTCCATTGTATATTTGTACCACAGCTTTCTTATCCATTCATCTGCTGATGGACAAAGGAGACCATAGCAAAATTCAACAAAGGCAAAAGCTGGTTCTTTGAAAGGATAAATAAAATTGACAAACCATTAGCCAGACTCATCAAGAAACAAAGGGAGAAAAATCAAATCAATACAATTAGAAATGAAAATGGAGAGATCACAACAGACAACACAGAAATACAAAGGATCATAAGAGACTACTATCAGCAATTATATGCCAATCAAATGGACAACTTGGAAGAAATGGACAAATTCTTAGAAAAGTACAACTTTCCAAAACTGAACCAGGAAGAAATAGGAAATCTTAACAGACCCATCACAAGCATGGAAATTGAAACTGTAATCAGAAATCTTCCAGCAAACAAAAGCCCAGGTCCAGATGGCTTCACAGCTGAGTTCTATGAAAAATTTAGAGAAGAGCTAACACCTGTCCTACTCAAACTCTTCCAGAAAATTGCAGAGGAAGGGAAACTTCCAAACTCATTCTATGAGGCCACTATCACCCTAATACCAAAACCTGACAAAGATGCCACAAAAAAAGAAAACTACAGGCCAATATCACTGATGAACATAGATGCAAAAATCCTCAACAAAATTCTAGCAATCAGAATCCAAAAACATATTAAAAAGATCATACACCATCACTAAGTGGGCTTTATCCCAGGGATGCAAGGATTCTTCAATATCTGCAAATCAATCAATGTAATTCACCACATTAACATATTGAAAAAGAAAAGCCATATGATTATCTCAATAGATGCAGAGAAGGCCTTTGACAAAATTCAACATCCTTTTATGATAAAAACTCTCCAGAAAGCAGGAATAGAAGAAACATACCTCAACATAATAAAAGCTATATATGACAAACCAACAGCAAACATTATCCTCAATGGTGAAAAACTGAAAGCATTTCCCCTAAAGTCAGGAACAAGACAAGGGTGCCCACTTTCACTGCTACTATTCAACATAGTTCTGGAAGTTTTGGCCACAGCAGTCAGAGCAGAAAAATAAATGAAAGGAATCAAAATTGGAAAAGAAGAAGTAAAACTCTCACTGTTTGCAGATGACATGATCCTCTACATAGAAAACCCTAAAGACTCCACCAGAAAGTTACTAGAGCTAATCAATGAATATAGTAAAGTTGCAGGATATAAAATCAACACACAGAGATCCCTTGCATTCCTATACACTAATAATGAGAAAGTAGAAAAAGAAATCAAGGAAACAATTCCATTCACCATTGCAACGAAAAGAATAAAATACTTAGGAATATATCTACCTAAAGAAACTAAAGACCTATATATAGAAAACTATAAAACACTGATGAAAGAAATCAAAGAGGACACTAATAGATGGAGAAATATACCATGTTCATGGATTGGAAGAATCAATATAGTGAAAATGAATATACTACCCAAAGCAATATACAGATTCAATGCAATGCCTATCAAGCTACCAGTGGTATTTTTCACAGAGCTAGAACAAATAATTTCACGATTTGTATGGAAATACAAAAAACCTCGAAGAGCCAAAGCAATCTTGAGAAAGAAGAATGGAACTAGAGGAATCAACCTGCCTAACTTCAGGCTCTACTTCAAAGCCACTGTCATCAAGACTGTATGGTACTGGCACAAAGACAGAAATATAGATGAATGGAACAAAATAGAAAGCCCAGAGATAAACCCATACACCTATGGACACCTTATCTTCAACAAAGGAGGCACGATATACAATGGATTAAAGACAATCTCTTTAACAAGTGGTGCTGGCAAAACCGGTCAACCACTTGTAAAAGAATGAAACTAGAACACTTTCTAACATCATACACAAAAATAAACTCAAAATGGATTAAAGATCTAAACGTAAGACAAGAAACTATAAAAATCCTAGAGGAGAACATAGGCAAAACACTCTCCGACACTGTGATATTCTGTAAGGTTGAAATGCTAGTGTACTTACTGGAATAAAATCAGGATGGGATTTTAAGGGAGAATAAATATGGTAACATATTCTTAAAGGTGTGTAGAATTATTCAGTTTGAAAATTTAATGCAAAGTGATCCTCAAGATATATACTGTTACATAAATTCAGATTTCATAGTTTTTTAAAAGCCAGTAATACATGTTATTACTGTATACATGCCAAATATTAGGATTTTGGATATTAGGCACACCTTATTTCAGAATGTCAGTTACAGACACAACCCTTCCTTCCCTGGCTG
>NW_024074321.1:0-3228 GCF_014754425.2 Oryx dammah
CATCATAAGAGACTACTATTAGCAATTATATGCCAAGAAAATGGACAATGTGGAAGAAATGGACAAATTCTTAGAAAAGTACAACTTTCCAAAACTGAACCAGGAAGAAATAGAAAATCTTAACAGACCCATCACAAGCACGGAAATTGAAACTGTAATTAGAAATCTTCCAGCAAACAAAAGCCCAGGTCCAGACGGCTTCACAGCTTAATTCTACCAAAATTTAGAGAAGAGCTAACACCTATCCTACTCAAACTCTTCCAGAAAATTGCAGAGGAAAGTAAACTTCTAAACTCATTCTATGAGGCCACCATCACCCTAATACCAAAACCTGACAAAGATGTCACAAAAAAAGAAAACTACAGGCCAATATCATTGAGGAACATAGATGCAAAAATCCTCAACAAAATTCTAGCAATCAGAATCCAACAACACATTAAAAAGATCATACACCATGACCAAGTGGGCTTTATCCCAGGGATGCAAGGATTCTTCAATATCTGCAAATCAATCAATGTAATTCACCACATTAACACATTGAAAAATAGAAGCCATATGATTATTTCAATAGATGCAGAGAAAGCCTTTGACAAAATTCAGCATCCATTTATAACAAAAACTCCTCAGAATGCAGGCATAGAAGGAACATACCTCAACGTAAAAGCTATATATGACAAACCCACAGCAAACATTATCCTCAATGGTGAAAAATTGAAAGCATTTCCCCTAAAGTCAGGAACAAGACAAGGGTGCCCACTTTCACCGCTACTATTCAACATAGTTCTGGAAGTTTTGGCCACAGCAATCAGAGCAGAAAAAGAAATAAAAAGAATCCAAATTGGAAAAGAAGAAGTAAAACTCACTGTTTGCCAATGACATGATCCTCTACATAGAAAACCCTAAAGACTCCACCAGAATATTACTAGACCTAATCAATGAAATATGGTAAAGTTGCAGGATATAAAATCAACACACAGAAATCGCTTGCATTCCTATACACTAATAATGAGAAAGTAGAAAAAGAAATTAAGGAAACAATTCCATTCACCATTGCAATGAAAAGAATAAAATACTTAGGAGTATATCTACCTAAAGAAACTAAAGACCTATATATAGAAAACTATAGAACACTGGTGAAAGAAATCAAAGAAGACACTACTAGATGGAGAAATATACCATGTTCATGGATCAGAAGAATCAATATAGTGAAAATGAGTATACTACCCAAAGCAATCTACAGATTCAATGCAATCCCTATCAAGCTACCAGCGGTATTTTCACAGAGCTAGAACAAATAATTTCACAATTTGTATGGAAATACAAAAAACTTTGAATAGCCAAAGCAATCTTGAGAAAGAAGAATGGAACTGGAGCTCTACTACAAAGCCAGTCATCAAGACAGTATGGTACTGGCACAAAGACAGAAAAATAGATCAATGGAACAAAATAGAAAGCCCAGAGATAAATTCACACACCTATGGACACCTTATCTTCAACAAAGGAGGCAAGAATATACAATGGAGTAAAGACAATCTCTTCAACAAGTGGAGCGGGGAAAACTGGTCAACCACTTGTAAAATAATGAAACTAGAACACTTTCTAACACCACACACAAAAATAAACTCAAAACAGATTAAAGATCTAAACCTAAGACCAGAAACTATAAAACTCCTAGAGGAGAACATAGGCAAAACACCCTCCGACATAAATCACAGCAGGATCCTCTATGATCCACCTCCCAGAATACTGGTAATAAAAGCAAAAATAAACAATTGGGATCTAATTAAAATTAAAAGCTCCTGCACAACAAAGGAAACTAGAAGCAAGGTGAAAAGACAACCTTCTGAATGGGAGAAAATAATAGCAAATAAAGCAACTGACAAACAACTAATCTCAAAAATATACAAGCAACTCTTGGAGCTCAATTCTAGAAAAATAAACGACCCAATCAAAAAACGGGCCAAAGAACTAAATAGACATTTCTCCAAAGAAGACATATGGATGGCTAACAAACACATGAAAAGTTGCTCAACATCACTCATTATCCGAGAAATGCAAGTCAAGACCACAATGAGGTACCATTTCACACCAGTCAGAATGCCTGCAATCCAAAAGTCTACAAGCAATAAATGCTGGAGAGGGTGTGGAGAAAGGGGAACCTTCTTACGCTGTTGGTGGGAATGCAAACTAGTACAGCCACTATGGAGAAGAGTGTGAAGATTCCTTTAAAAATTGCAAATAGAACTGCCTTATGACCCAGCAATCCTACTGCTGGGCATACACATTGAGGAAACCAGAATTGAAAGAGACACATGTACCCCAATGTTCATCACAGCACTGGTTATAATAGCCAGGACATGGAAGCAACCTAGATGTCCATCAGCAGATGAATGGATAAGAAAGCTGTGGTACATATACACAATGGAGTACTACTCAGCCATTAAAAAGAATACATTTGAATCAGTTCTAATGAGGTGGATGAAACTGGAGCCAATTATACAGAGTGAAGTAAGCCAGAAAGAAAAACACCAATACAGTATACTAGCACATATATATGGAATTTAGTAAGATGGTAATGATAACCCTGTATGCGAGACAGCAAAAGAGACATAGATGTATAGAACAGACTTTTGGACTCTGAGGGAGAGGGAGAGGGTGGGATGATTTGGGAGAATGGCATTGAAACATGTATAATATCATATAAGAAATGAACTGCCAGTCTAGGTTTGATTCAGGACACAGGATGCTTGGGGCTGGTGCACGGGGATCATCCAGAGAGATGATATGGGGTGGGAGGTGGGAGGAGGGTTCAGGATTGGGAACTCATGTACACCCGTGGCAGATTCATGTTGATGTATGTCAAAACCAATACAGTATTGTAAAGTAAAATAAAGTAGAAATTAAAATTAAGAAAAAACCAGTCAGAGGTGCAGAGAGATGTTAATAAAATAAAACTATGGTGAGATATTATAAACATCATTTTAGGAATCAGAAAGGCCTTGAACAGGAAATGAGGGACAATCAAACATGGATTTTGTGATATAGTAAATATTTATATGTAGAGAATATGTAACTTCCCCATATACATGGAACATTTATAAAAATCGATTGTATAATTGAAAACCCAGAACACAAAAAGATCAATTTTATAAGCCAAATCTTTTGATTAAAATCTCTAAACAGTAGTCTCTTATGATCCTTTGTATTTCTGTGTTGTCTGTTGTGATC
>NW_024074322.1:0-3228 GCF_014754425.2 Oryx dammah
CATATGAAATCACCCTGCTCCAGGAAACTAACCTCACCACATTCCATGGCCACAGCACTTGCCCTCTGTGATTGCCCACACACTGTGGAGTGTGCTCTCTGAATCTGAACAAATCCACCTCTTACCTATAGCTATATCTCTCTCTGATTTTTTTGTAATGAGACATCAGAGCCTGAGCTTCATTAAGTCCCTTAGCCAGGCACCATGGGTTTTGGCTGGACTCAAGTCCCAGTAGAGGGGAGCTGAAGGATGGGAGTAAAAAGCAGTGGGAACAACATAGTGAGGAATCTCCTTCGTAACCTGCTGTCAAATCTGCTAAATACCTGAACTGTGTTCACAATTTTCATTGGCCTGATCCTTGGCACAAAGAAGATTAAGGACAGAAGAAACCTCCACCCTCTTGGGCAACAGCTACTAAGGCACAGCAGATAGTAGAGCCTTTGGAAAACCCTGGGGAACCCACTGCCACTCGCCTATTTGCAAGGGGAAATAAGAAATGAGAGATTGTAAAGGAATTAAGATTTCATTAACCATAAGTCCTTCCAGTCATAGGTGCGAGGACTTCCTACCCCAACCAGAGGTCTTGTGGAATCAGTGAATTAAAATGGACTGGAATGGGAGAATTTAATGCAGATAACCATTTTATCTACTACTGTGGGCAGGAATCCCTTAGAAGATGTAGAGCAGCCCTCATAGTCAATAAAAGAGTCTGAAATACAGTACTTGGGTGTAATCTCAGATGACAGAAAGATCTGTTCATTTCCAAGGCAAACCATTCAATATCACAGTAATCCAAGTCTATGCCCCAACCACTAATGCCAAAGAAGCTGAATTGAACAGTTCTGTGAAAAGCTAGAAGACCTTTTAGAACTAACACCAAAACAAAAAGGAAAGAAAGATGTCCTTTTCAGCATAGGCACTGGAATGCAAAAGCAGGAAGTCAAGGGATACCCGGAGTAACAGGCAAATTTGGCTTTGGTGTACAAAATGAAGCAGGGCAAAGGCTAATAGAGTTTTGCCAAGAAGACATCACACAGGGAGATCACCAGATGGTCAATACCAAAATCAGATTAATTATATTTTTTGCAGCTGAAGATGGAGAAGCTCTACCGTCAGAAAAAAAAAAAAAGAAGAATGGAAGTTGACTGTGGCTCATGTCATGAACTCCTTATTGCCAAATTTAAATTTAAATGGAAGAAAACAGGGAAAATCACTAAAGCATTAAGTTAAGTTCAGTCACTCAGTCGTCTCCAACTCTTTGAAACCCCATGGAATGAAGCATGCCAGGCTTCTCTGCCCATTACCAACTTCCAGAGTTTACTCAAACTCATGTCCATTGAGTCAGTGATGCCATCCAACCATCTTATCCTCTGTCATCCCTTTCTTCTGCTGCCTTCTATCTTTCCCAGCATCAGGATCTTTTCCAAGGAGTCAATTCCTCATATCAGGTAGCCAAAATATTGCAGTTTCAGCTTCAGCATCACTTCCTTTGAGTGAATATTCAGGACTGATATCCTTTAGAATGGATTTCTTGGATCTCCTTGCAGTTCTAGGTACTCTCAAGAGTCTTCTCCAACCTCAGTTCAAAAGCATCAATTTTTTGGTGATCAGCTTTCTTTATAGTCCATATCTCACATCCATACATGACTACTGGGAAAAAACATAGCTTTAACTAGATGGACCTTTGTCTGCTTTTTAATATGCTGTCTACATTGGTCATAAATTTTCTTCTAAATAAACCATTCAGATATGACCTAAATCAAATCCCTCATGATTATACTGTAGAAGTAACAAATAGATTCAAGGAATTCGACCTGATAGACAGAAAGCTTGAAGAACTATGATCAGAGGTTTGTAACATTGTACAGGAGGCAGTTATCAAGATCATCCCCAAGAAAAAGAAACACAAAAAGGTAAAGTGGTTGTCTGAGGAGGGCTTATAAATAGCTGACAAAAGAAGAGAAGCTAAAGGCAAAGGAGACAAGGAAAGATATACCCATTTGAATGCAGCGTTCCAAAGAATAGCAAGGAGAGATATGAAAGTCTTATTCAGTAATCAGTGCAAATAAATAGAGGAAAAATGAGAATGGGAAAGACTAGAGATTTCTTCAAGAAAGTTAGAGATACCAAGGGAACATTTCATGCAAAGACAGACACACTAAAGGACAGAAATTATGTGGACCTAACAGAAGCAGAAGATATTAAGAAGAGGTGGCAAGAATACACAGAAGAACTATACAAAAAAAAGATCTTAACGACCCAGATAATCATGATGATGTGATCACTCACCTAGAGCCAGACATCCTGGAATGTGAAGTCAAGTGGGCCTTAGGAAGCATCACTATGAACAAAGCTAGTACAGGTAATGGAATTCCAGGTGAGCTATTTCAAATCCTAAAAGATGATGCTGTGAAACTACTGCACTCAATATGTCGGCAAATTTGGAAAACTCAAAAGTGCCACAAGACTGGAAAAGGTAAGTTTTCATTATAAGCCCAAAGAAGGGCAATGCCAAAGAATGTTCAAACTACCAAACAATTGCACTCATCTCACACACTACCAAAGTAATGCTCAAAATTCTCCAAGCAAGGCTTCAACAATACATGAAACATGAACTTCCAGATGTTCAAGCTGGATTTAGACAAGGCAGAAAAACCAGAGATCAAATTGCCAACATCAGCTGAATCATCGAGAAAGCAAGATAATTCCAGAGAACCATCTACTTCTGCTTTATTAACTTTGCTAAAGCCTTTGACTGTGTGGATCACCTCAAACTGTGGAAAATTCTTAAAGAGATGGGAATACCAACCACCTGACCTGCCTCCTTTGGGTTGTCCTGCAGGCATGGCTTGGTTTCATTGAGTTAAACAAGGCTGTGGCCCTAGTGTGATTAGATAGGCTAGTTTTCTGTGACTATGGTTTCAGTGTGTCTGCTCTCTGATGCCCTCTTGCAACACCTACCATCTTACTTGGATTTCTCTTACCTTGGGTGTGGGGTATCTCTTCACGGCTGCTCCAGCAAAGTACAGCCGCTGTTCCTTAACTTGGATGAGGAGTATCACCTTACCACCACCGTTCCTGACCACAGCCTTGTCTAACACAAGGAAACCAAGCCATGACTGCAGGGCCACCCAAGATGGGTGGGTCATGGTGGAGAGGTCTGACAGAATGTGGTCCACTAGAGAAGGGAATGGCAAGCCACTTCAGTATTCTTGCCTTGAGAACCCC
>NW_024074323.1:0-3226 GCF_014754425.2 Oryx dammah
GAAAGATTGAGGGCAAGAGGATAAGGAGGTGACAGAGGATAAGATGGTTGGATGGCATCACTGACTCCATGGACGTGAGTTTAGCAAACTCTGGGAGATGGTAAAGGACAGGGAAGGACACACAACACCTGCAATATTCACAGAGTGAGCTGCTCTGATCCACAGGGCCCTTCAGAAGGAATATCTTGTCAGGAAGCTCTCCTCTTGGAACTTACTTAGGCAGCAGCATTTCTGGAGCAACCAGAAGGGATAGAAAAGTCAGGAAAGAGAGAACAAAGCTCCTGGCGTGCTGCAGTTCCTGGGGTTGTAAAGAGTCAGACATGACCTAGGGACTGAACAGCAACAAAAACTCAGAATATTAATTCATCAATCAGTCATATTTCAGACACATGGAAAAATTGTTTATGTACTCTTACAATCAGTTATCTTGGCAGCAGAGTGAGCTCTTTCACCTGCTCAAGAAACTAGGAGGAAGTATCACCCCCTCCCGAAGCAGGAGCATCTCCCCCCTCCTCTGCTCACGAGCAGGAATGAGGAGCCACTTGGGTCACTGCTCTGCGTCTCTGATACAGTCATGCCCAGTGCACAGAGAGTCCCTCTGCATCTCTGCAGGCTGAATTCCTGTCTGCACCTTCCGGGAGCAGACTTTCTGGAAGGACATTGGTGGGCACAGCAGGCGGGAAGAGATGTATGTTTTACTGCTGGGCAGTCTGTGAGATGCGGCCAGGATACTAATCATTGTCATTTCGTAATTTATAGGCATGCGTGACTTGCTAAGTGGTGTCTGACTCTTGTGACCCCATGGACTGTAGCCCAACAAGCTCCTCTGTCTCTGGAATTTTCTAGGCAAGAATACTGGAGCGGGTTGCTATTCCCTTCTCCAGGGGATCTTTCTGACCCAGGGATTGATCCCTCATCTCCTTAATTGTTAGGCAGATTCTTTATCACTTAGCACCTGGGAAGCCCACTTTGTTGGCACAACTACTTAAATGCAGAGTTTAATAGTTATAGTAGTTTTATGGTCTTGGCAGATGTAGCCACCATCATCACTTAGGGAGAATCTGGACACCCACCTGAAGGTAAGCACTGCCTTCCTCCCTGACATCCTAGAGTCCTGCACACTAGGTGCTCGCCACCTGAGCACCGGGGGTTCAACAGCTTAATAAAGAGGTCACAGAAATGGAGAGGGAGATGAAAGAACAAAAATAAATCTTAACGGTGGGGAAATACAAGTATTCTAGCAGGTTTTATTTCCCTGGTGGTAACTGCATCAGTTCTCTGCTTTCGGTCTGATCCCTCATTTCACGTATTGGGGTCCAAGCTAGTGGGAGTACAGAGAGGGCATAGGATATATATATATTTGCTCACCTGCTCCTCAATCAACTGAAAGCAATTTAAGTTAGGAATTATGTCTGATTTTTGTCTCCACATTGTAGACAACCCTGTAAATTTCCAGAATGAATGCTGGAGCCTAGGGATTCTTTAAAATGCACAAGAGTTTAAGAGAATCTAGGTGATCTGCTGAGCCAGAGAGTCCTGCCAGCATGATAACTTCAACTCAAGATGCTAATTTTAGGTGGAGGGTTGGTTCAGTGAGTAGGACTCTGCACTCACATTGCAGGAGGCCCAGGTTTGATCCCTGGTCACAGAACTAGATCCCACACGCCTAAAATAAGACCTGGAGCAGACAAAAAACAAACAAAAAGAACAGCTCAGCAAACAGATGTGCATTAAAAATGACCCCAGTTTTGGTAAGAACTAACAAAATTCATTTTAACAGGTGAGAAAATCTCTGTAGGTGAAAAAGGCTCATTTGAAGAAGACTGTTCTTGGTTCATCTGACTGAGTCACAGCCATTGTTACTGGATGGACAGCGCGGCCCTGAGAGCCCGTGTAAGGCAGCCTCCCAGCTGTCTGCAGCCATGCGTCCCCAGGCCTCAGAATGGCTTATGTCAGCAAAGAACAATGGTTTGACTTCTTACCATAATATAGTCAGACTTTGCATAAAGTAAATCCAATCCTAGAGATAAGAACAAGCTATTAAATGACCCCATTAAATCCTCTTCTGGGTTCACTTCACTAGCACAAATAATTGCACAAGAAATTATACAAACAGGCTGATAGACACTGAGCAAACAGTTCTTTCCACAGAGATTCCTGAATCCCTAATAAAACAAACAAACAAACAGAAGACAGATAAATACCACACACATGCCTCAGGAATGAAGAGTGCCTGGCTAAATTATTAAGCATCTAAACTTGACATTCTAAAAAAAATACTTAGTTGAATTAAAGCAAGAATGTGACAAGAGGTAAAAAGATGCTTCCAGAACCAGATTACCTAAGTAAGGTCACCTGTCCCTCATGAGGCTAAAGGGGTAAGTTTGCCATCATCCAAGGATGGTTCAACTCTCCCCCTACTCTCCCCCCCAAGCCCTGCCTTGTGCTTATCTCTCTCTCTCTCTCTTTTGTGAACGTTCCTCCTCTCCTGTACAGAGGTCCACAATTTTTAGGTATTTCAGGATCTCTGTTCTCCTATTCTGTCTCGATCCCACAATGAGTCGGCTGCACTATTTTTGGTAAATCCGTCATGCACTGGTGCCTACAAGCTGCCTCCATGAAGTAAGCTGGGCAATGTTAGTGCTCATCTTATCTGTTTTCCTTATCTCTGCGCTACCTGATTTCAAATCCAAAAATAGTTTTCCAATTGGAAGATCAACTCTACCATTATCAGTGAAAAAGAAGCCACATATTATATTTTTATTGTGTTTTACAAATCTGTCATTCCATGATAAATCAGGATAATAACCTTATCTTTAACTACACATTATTTGACACCTGCCTTAGATAAAATATTCTCCGCAGCATGTTGACAGAGTCAACATGAATATAACTACTTCAGAGAGATGACTTGGGGAGAGGAGGGAGCACTTTCCATACAGAGGGATCCTTCTCTGTCCATGGGAATCTTGGAGGCATGTGCAAGGAAGAAACCTCTGACTATCCCATCTAGAAATTGTAACTGGGGTTTCTTGCGAGGCTAGAGATACCTGTACCATGCCAAAAATTATGGAAGTAATAATAGAATATTCCCCAAGCACGCTTATGTTTACGACTCTCTTCCAAGGGTCCTGTCCCATTCTCCTGTATGTACCCCGCAAGCTATTATCAGGAGAAATAGGTCAGACCGGACTGTGGTGCAATTTTCACGATCACCACCAGAGGG
>NW_024074324.1:0-478 GCF_014754425.2 Oryx dammah
GATCCTTGGCGTGCATGTCGAGGAAGTGCAGGGAAATCAGGTTCTTCTGGAGTGGACTGAGACATTTTGTGCACATTGGGAATGGTGGCACGACCCCTGGAGTTCCTCTCGGCTTTCGTGTGGAGAGGGCAGCCTCCGAGATTCGACAGAAAATCCGGGAATAATTTCCCGATAAGCAGGGAAAGGAACCCTCATCTCGAGCTTTGAGGAGGAAACGGGGCTCCTCTTCATGTGGGCGGGACCCTCTGTGTTCCTCTCGAGTGGAGGCGGGTATGTCGGGGAACTTCTTGAGTTGCAGCAAGGGTGTGCAGGACCCTTTCGAAGTTCAAGAGGGAAGGGGTGATTTGCCTCGAGACGCCTTCGCGGAAAAGGGCCTCATCTCGCCTGGAGGGGAAAACCACCTGGATTTTCTCGAGTTGCACCGGGACCTTCTCGAGTTACGACGGGGACGTCTGGGACCCTCCCTTGTGGCCTCAGC
>NW_024074324.1:578-3225 GCF_014754425.2 Oryx dammah
GTGGAGGCGGGTATGTCGGGGAACTTCTTGAGTTGCAGCAAGGGTGTAAAGGACTGTTTCGAAGTTCAAGAGGGAAGGGGTGAATTTGTCTGGAGACGCCTCAGCGGAAAAGGTCCTCATCTCGCCTGGAGGGGAGAACCTCCTGGATTTTCTCGAGTTGCCGCGGGACCTTCTCGAGTTACGACGGGGACGTCTGGGACCCTCACTTGTGGCCTCAGGAAAGGCCAATCTCCATGCGATTTGCGAGTGGCTTGTCGGGATTCCTCTGCATTCGGTGCCGGGGCCTAAGACCTCATGTGGAGACTATGACGGAAACAGAGGATTCCCCTCCAGTGCTTACAGTGATCTTGGGGTACTTCTGGAGGCTCCACCGGGGAGTCAGCCCTCGTCTCGAGTGGGGATATGCACGTCCGCTTTCCTCACAAGCTGAAGCAGTCGTGTCAGGCTTCCCATCGCCTTGATACAGGGATCTGTGGCATTCTTTTGAGGCTTTCCCTCGAGGCTTTCGCACGAGGCTTTCCACCAGGGCTGTCACACGTTCCACAGTGGTGTGAGTCGATCCTCGGCGTGCATGTCGAGGAAGTGCAGGGAAATCAGTTTCTTCTGGTGTGGAATGAGATATTTTTTGCACATTGGGAATGGTGGCACGACCCCTGGAGTTCCTCTCGACTTTCCTGTGGAGAGCGCCTCCTCCGAGATGTAACAGGAAAATCGGGAGTCCTTTCAAGACGAAGCAGGGAAAGGAACCCTCATCTCGAGCTATGAGGAGGAAACGGGGCTCCTCTTGATGTGGGCGGCACCCTAGGTGTTCCTCTCTAGTGGAGGCGGGTATGTCGGGGAACTTCTTGAGTTGCAGCAAGGGTGTAAAGGACCGTTTCGAAGATCAAGAGGGAAGGGGTGATTTGTCTGAAGACGCCTCAGTGGAAAAGGTCCTCATCTCGCCTGATGGGAGAACCTCCTGGATCTTCTCGAGTTGCGGCGGGACCTTCTCGAGTTACGACGGGGACCTCTGGGACCCTCCCTCTTGGCATCAGGAAAGGCCAGTCTCCATGCGAGTTGCGTGTGGCCTCTCGGGATTCCTCTCCAGTAAGTGTCAGGGCCTAAGACCTCGTGTGGATCGAGACCGGAACCTGAGGATACCTCTAAAGTGCTGACATGGATCGTGGGGTACCACTGGAGGCTCCACAGGGGGGTCAGTCCTCATCTCGAGTGTGGACATGCACGTCCGCTTTCCTCACTAGCTGGAGCAGCCGTGGCAGGCTTCCCGGCTCCTTGATACAGATATCTGTGGCATTCTTTGGAGGCTTTCCCGCGAGGCTTTCCGACAGGGCTGTCACACTTTCCACGGTGGTGTGAGTTGATCCTCAGCGTGCATGTCGAGAAGTGCAGGGAAATCAGGTTCTTCTGGAGTGGACTGAGACATTTTGTGCACATTGGGAATGGTGGCACGACCCCTGGAGTTCCTCTCGACTTTCCTGTGGAGAGCGCCTCCTCCGAGTTGTAACAGGAAAATCGGGATTCGTTTCCCAACGAAGCAGGGAAAGGAACACTCATCTCGAGCTATGAGGAGGAAAAGGGGCTCCTCTTGATGTGGGCGTGACCCTAGGTTTTCCTCTCGAGTGGAGGCGGGTATGTCGGGGAACTTCTGGAGTTGTAGCAAGGGTGTGAAAAACCCTTTCGATGTTCAAGAGGGAAGGTGTGATTCACCTCGAGAGGCCTCAGCGGAAGAGTGCCTCATCTCGCATGGAGGGGAGAACCTCCTGGATTTTCTTGAGTTGCAGCGGGACCTTCTCGAATTTCGACGGGGACCTCTGGTACCCTCCCTCTTGGCCTCAGGAAAGGCCAGTCTCCATGCGAGTTGCGTGGGGCCTCTCGGGATTCCTCTCCAGTAAGTGTCGGGGCCTAAGACCTCGTGCGGATCGAGACCGGAATCTGAGGATTCCTCTAAAGTGCTGACATGGATCGTGGGGTACCACTGGAGGCTCCACAGGGGGGTCAGTCCTCATCTCAAGTGTGGATATGCACGTCCGCTTTCCTCACTAGCTGGAGCAGCCGTGGCAGGATTCCCGGCGCCTTGATACAGATATCTGTGGCATTCTTTGGAGGCTTTCCCGCGAGGCTTTCCGACAGGGCTGTCCCACGTGCCACTGTGGTGTGAGTCGATCCTCGGCGTGCATGTCGAGGAAGTGCAGGGAATTCAAGTTCTTCTGGAGTGGATTGAGACATTTTGTGCACATTGGGAATGGTGGCACGACCCCTGGAGTTCCTCTCGACTTTCCTGTGGAGATTGTCTCCTCCGAGATTCGACAGGAAAGCCGGGAATCCTTTCTCGATGAAGCAGGGAAAGGAACCTTCATCTCGAGCTATGAGCAGGAAACGGGGCTCCTCTTGATGTGGGCGGGACCCTCGGTGTTCCTCTCGAGTGGAGGCGCGTATGTCGGGGAACTTCTTGAGTTGCAGCAAGGGTGTAAAGGACCGTTTCAAAGTTCAAGAAGGAAGGGGTGATTTGTCTGGAGACGCCTCAGCGGAAAAGGTCCTCATCTCGCCTGGAGGGGAGAACCTCCTGGATTTTCTCGAGTTGCAGCGGGACCTTCTCGAATTACGACGGGGACCTCTGGGACCCTCCCTTGTGGACTCAGGAAAGGCC
>NW_024074325.1:0-3224 GCF_014754425.2 Oryx dammah
GAGCCAGGGTGGAGAGGATATGATCTCCCCACCTCCAAGTGCCCTGAATTGGCCCCTGACATCCCCGCCCACCCTCCAACACACGCCCCACAGGCACATCACAGACAGCCTCACCCACCAGAGCGCTCAGAGAATCCTGCTTATCCTGTGGTGTCAAATTCTCATCAGTACAGCTCTTTAGTATATTGGCAGTTTCCAGTACACCAGAGTTTTGGTTATACTTTTCAAGTTGTTCAATATAGGCCTCATGGCTTCCTGATATGAACAGGTCAACAGTGTCCCTCAAGGCTGGGCAGATGTCATCACGCTCTGAAACAGAAGGATATGGGGACACTCCCTGTAAGGCACTCATCAGAACACCCTAGTCCCTTCCTGCTCCCGACATGCTCAGTGCTGCCCTGGGAAGGTGTCGGAACCCTTGGGGAGCCCAGGTCGCAGCCTCTCACTTCCGCCCTCGATGAGGAGCAAGGCAGCGCTGAGCAGCAGGAGAGCTCCAGCCCGCGTCATGGTGCCGGTGGCAGGTGCTCCCTACGCTCCTGGAGCCCTTTTATGCCTGTGCTTGTCCTCACCCCAGGGGACTGTGTCGCATGCTTCCTTTTTTCAGGAGATTCTGCCAGGTCACAGTGTGAAAGTGCCCAGGGCTGCACAGGAGAAGCTGTATGTGTTGGCAAGATGCTAGTCCTTGAGTCCACAGAGGGCACTGGCTCAGCCTCCTCCCCACTGGAGGGCTCTGTGGGAGGGGCAGCTGACTCAGGAAGCTTAACAACTGAAAATCCCCAGGTTGACAAAAAGGATAAAAATGCTCCCTATCATGCCTCCTGAATAATGGCCAGTGGGTGTGTATCAGAACATGTGAACTTGAAGAGAGTTTGGTGTGGACTTATGGGTTTTTCGGGAAGCTCATGCTTAGGAATGGTCTCACAGGGAATAAGTGCCAAGCAGGCAGAGCATGAGCCCTGAGTCTCCTTTCAGGCTCTCTGGGGGCTCCTGCCCTGCTGTATCACTGTCCTTGATCTCGTCAGTGGCCTCTGTTGGGCCACTTTCCCAAATCAGTTATCAGTTCAGTTCAGTTCAGTCGCTCAGTCATGTCCGACTCTCTGCAACCCCATGAATCGCAGCATGCCAGGCCTCCCTGTCCATCACCAGCTCCCGGAGTTCACTCAGACTCACGTCCATCGAGTCGGTGATGCCATCCAGCCATCTCATCCTCTGTCGTCCCCTTCTCCTCCTGCCCCCAATCCCTCCCAGCATCAGCATCTTTCCCAATGAGTCAACTCTTCGCATGAGTTGGCCAAAGTACTGGAGTTTCAGCTCTAGCATCATTCCTTCCAAAGAAATCCCAGGGTTGATCTCCTTCAGAATGGATCTCCTTGCAGTCCAAGGGACTCTCAAGAGTCTTCTCCAACACCACAGTTCAAAAGCATCAATTCTTCGGCGCTCAGCCTTCTTCACAGTCCAACTCTCACATCCATACATGACCACTGGAAAAACCATAGCCTTGACTAGACAGACCTTAGTTGGCAAAGTAATGTCTCTCCTTTTCAACATGCTATCTAGGCTGGTCATAACTTTCCTTCCAAGGAGTAAGCATCTTTTAATTTCATGGCTGCAGTCACCATCTGCAGTGATTCTGGAGCCCAAAAAATAAAGTCTGACACTGTTTCCCCATCTATTTCCCATGAAGTGATGGGACTGGATGCCATGATCTTTGTTTTCTGAATGTTGAGCTTTAAGCCAACTTTTTCGCTCTCCTCTTTCACTTTCATCAAGAGGCTTTTTAGTTCCTCTTCACTTTCTGCCATAAGGGTGGTGTCATCTGCATATCTGAGGTTATTGATATTTCTCCCAGCAATCTTGATTCCAGCTTGTGTTTCTTCCAGTCCAGTGTTTCTCATGATGTACTCTGCATAGAAGTTAAATAAGCAGGGTGACAATATACAGCCTTGACGTACTCCTTTTCCTATTTGGAACCAGTCTATTGTTCCATGTGCAGTTCTAACTGTTGCTTCCTGACCTGCATACAGATTTCTCAGAGGTAGGTTAGGTGGTCTGGTATTCCCATCTCTTTCAGAATTTTCCACAGTTTATTGTGATCCACACAGTCAAAGGCTTTGGCATAGTCAATAAAGCAGGAATAGATGTTTTTCTGGAACTCTTTTGCTTTTCCCATGATCCAGTGGATGTTGGCAATTTGATCTCTGGTTCCTCTGCCTTTTCTAAAATCAGCTTGAACATCAGGAAGTTCATGGTTCACATATTGCTGAAGCCTAGCTTGGAGAATTTTGAGCATTACATTACTAGTGTGTGAGATGAGTGCAATTGTGCAGTAGTTTGAGCATTTTTTGGCGTTGCCTTTCTTTGAGATTGGAATGAAAACTGACGTTTTCCATTCCTGTGGCCACTCTTAAAAATTAGGGCAGAAATAAATGCAAAAGAAACAAAAGAGACCTTAGCAAAAACCAACAAAGCTTAAAGTTGATTGTTTGAGAAGATAAATAAAATTGACAAACCATTCGTCAGACTCATCAAGAAACAAGGGAGAAAAATTAAATCAACAAAATTAGAAATGAAAATGGAGAGATCACAACAGACAACACAGAAATACAAAGGATCATAAGAGACTACTATTCGCAATTATATGCTAATAAAATGGACAACTTGGAAGAAATGGACAAATTCTTAGAAAAGTACAACTTTCCAAAACTAAACCAGGAAGAAATGAAAAATCTTAACAGACCCATCACAAGCACAGAAGTTGAAACTGTAATCAGAAATCTTCCAGCAAACAAAAGCCCAGGACCAGACAGCTTCACAGCTGAATTCCACCAAAAATTTAGAGAAGAGCTAACACCTATCCTACTCAAACTCTTCCAGAAAATTGCAGAGGAAGGTAAACTTCCAAACTCATTCTATGAGGCCACCATCATCCTAACACCAAAACCTGACAAAGATGCCTCAAAAAAGAAAACTATCACTGATGAACACAGATGCAAAAATCGTTAACAAAATTCTAGCAAATAGAATCCAACAGCATATTTAAAAAATCATACATCATGACCAAGTGGGCTTTATCCCAGGGATGCAAGGATTCTTCAATATCTGCAAATCAATCAATGTAATACACCACATTAACAAATTGAAAAATAAAAAACATAATTATCTCAATAGATGCAGAGAAAACCTTTCACAAAATTCAACATCCATTTATGATTAAAAAAAAAAAA
>NW_024074326.1:0-3224 GCF_014754425.2 Oryx dammah
CATTTTCTTGGCAAAACTCTATTAGTCTTTGCCCTGCTTCATTCTGCATTCCAAGGCCAAATTTGCCTGTTACTCCAGGTGTTTCTTGACTTCCTATTTTTGCATTCCAGTCCCCTCTAATGAAATGGACATCTTTTTTGGGTGATAGTTCTAAAAGGTCTTGTAGGTCTTCATAAGACCATTCAATTTCAGTTTCTTCAGCATTACTGGTTGGGGCATAGATTGGATAAATGTGATATTGAATGGTTTGCCTTGGAGATGAACAGAGATCATTCTGTCATTTTTGAGATTGCATCCAAGTACTGCATTTCGGACTCTTCTGTTGACCATGATGGTTACTCCATTTCTTCTGAGGGATTCCTGCCCGCAGTAGTAGATATAATGGTCATCTGAGTTAAATTCACCCATTCCAGTCCATTTTAGTTCGCTGATTCCTAGAATGTCGACGTTCACCCTTGCCATCTCTTGTTTGACCACTTCCAATTTGCCTTGATTCATGGACCTGACATTCCAGGTTCCTATGCAACATTGCTCTTTACAGCATCAGATCTTGCTTCTATCACCAGTCACATCCACACCTGGGTATTGTTTTTGCTTTGGCTCCATCCTTTCATTCTTTCTGGAGTTATATCTCCACTGATCTCCAGTAGCATATTGGGCACCTAATGACCTGGGGAGTTCCTCTTTTGGTATCCTATCATTTTGCCTTTTCAGAGGCAAGAACACTGAAGTGGCTTGCCATTCCCTTCTCCAGTGGACCACATTCTGTCAGACCTCTCCACCATGACCCGCCCATCTTGGGTTGCCCTGCAGGCATGGCTTGGTTTCATTGAGTTAGACAAGGCTGTGGTCCTAGTGTGATGAGATTGACTAGTTTTCTGTGAGTATGGTTTCAGTGTGTCTGCCCTCTGATGCCCTCTTGCAACACCTTCCATCTTGGGTTTCTCTTACCTTGGGCGTGGGGTATCTCTTCACGGCTGCTCCAGCAAAGCACAGCCGCTGCTCCTTACCTTGGACGAGGGGTATCTCCTTACCGCCGCCATTCCTAACTTTCAACGTGGGATAGCTCCTCTAGGTCCTCCTGTGCCTGCGCAGCCACCGCTCCTTGGTTGCTCCTCCCGGCCACTGGCCCTGCCCTCAGGCGTGGGTGGCTCCTCCCAGCTGCTGCCCCTGGCCTCAGGCTCAGGGTGGCTCCTCAGGGTCACCGCCCCTGGCCTCAGGCGCAAGGTGGCTTCTCCTGGCCGCCCCTGACCTCAGACGCGGGGTGTCTCCTCCCGGCTGCCACTGACCTCGGATGCAGAGTAGCTCCTCTCAGCTGTTCCTGCGCCGTTTCAGCCTGGCACTCTAGGCTGCTGACCCTGACTTCAGACTTTGGGTAGCTCCTCTACGTGCCGCCCGCCCTTAGTAGCTCTATACAGTCAACAAAAACAAGACCAGGAGCTGACTGTGGCTCAGATCATGAACTCCTTATTGCCAAATTCAGACTCAAATTGAAGAAAGTAGGGAAAACCGCTAGACCATTCAGGTATAAAATCAAATCCCTTATGATTATACAGTGGAAGTGACAAATAGATTTAAGGGCCTAGATCTGATAGATAGAGTATCTGATGAACTATGGAATGAGGTTCATGACATTGTACAGGAGACAGGGATCAAGACCATCCCCATGGAAAAGAAATGCAAAAAAGCAAAATGGCTCTCTGGGGAGGCCTTACAAATAGCTGTGAAAAAAGACAGGCGAAAAGCACAGGAGAAAAGGAAAGATATAAGCATCTGAATGCAGAGTTCCAAAGAATAGCAAGAAGAGATAAGAAAGCCTTCTTCAGTGATCAATGCAAAGAAATAGAGGAAAACAACAGAATGGGAAAGACTAGAGATCTCTTCAAGAAAATTAGAGATACCAAGGGAACATTTCATGCAAAGATGGGCTCGATAAAGGACAGAAATGGTCTGGACCTAACAGAAGCAGAAGATATTAAGAAGAGGTGGCAAGAGTACACGGAAGAACTGTACCAAAAAGAGCTTCACGACACAGATAATCATGATGATGTGATCACTCATCTAGAGCCAGATATCTTGGAATGTGAAGTTAAGTGGGCCTTAGAAAGCATCACTATGAACAAAGCTAGTGGAGGTGATGGAATTCCAGTAGAGCTGTTTCAAATCCTGAAAGATGATGCTGTGAAAGTGCTGCACTCAATATGCCAGGAAATTTGGAAAACTCAGCAGTGGCCACAGGACTGGAAAAGGTCAGTTTTCATTCTAATTCCAAAGAAAGGCAATGCAAAAGAATGCTCAAACTACCGCACAATTGCACTCATCTCACAGGCTAGTAAAGTAATGCTCAAAATTCTCCAAGCCAGGCTTCAGCAATATGTGAACTGTGACCTCCCTGATGTTCAAGCTGGTTTTAGAAAAGGCAGAGGAACCAGAGATCAAATTGCCAACATCCGCTGGATCATGGAAAAAGCAAGAGAGTTCCAGAAAAACATCTATTTCTGCTTTATTGACTATGCCAAAGCCTTTGACTATGTGGATCACAATAAACTGTGGAAAATTCTGAAAGAGATAGGAATACCAGACCACCTGACCTGCCTCTTGAGAAATCTATATACAGGTCAGGAAGCAACAGTTAGAACCGGGCATGGAACAACAGACTGTTTCCAAAGAGGAAAAGGAGTACGTCAAGGCTGTATATTGTCACCCTGCTTATTTAACTTATATGCAGAGTGCATCATGAGAAACGCTGGACTGGAAGAAACACAAGCTGGAATCAAGATTGCTGGGAGAAATATCAATAACCTCAGATATGCAGATGACACCACCCTTATGGCAGAAAGTGAAGAGGAGCTAAAAAGCCTCTTGATAAAAGTGAAACTGGATAAAAGTGAAACTGGAGAGTGAAAAAGTTGGCTTAAAGCTCAATATTCAGAAAACGAAGATCATGGCATCTGGTCCCATCACTTCATGGTAAATAGATGGGGAAACAGTAAAAACAGTTTCAGATTTTATTTTGGGGGGCTCCCAAATCACTGCAGACGGTGACTGCAGCCATGAAATTAAAAGACGCTTACTCCTTGGAAGAAAAGTTATGACCAACATAGATAGTATGTTGAAAAGCAGAGACATTACTTTGCCGACTAAGGTCCGTCTAGTCAAGGCTATGGTTTTTCCTGTGGTCATGTATGGATGTGAGAGTTGGACTGTGAAGAAGGCTGAGCACC
>NW_024074327.1:0-3224 GCF_014754425.2 Oryx dammah
TCACAGCAGGCAGGTCAGGTGGTCTGGTATTCCCATCTCTTTCAGAATTTTCCACAGTTTATTGTGATCCACACAGTCAAAGGCTTTGGCATAGTTAATAAAGCAGAAATAGATGTTTTTCTGGAACTCTCTTGCTTTTTCGATGATCCAGCAGATGTTGGCAATTTGGTCTCTGGTTCCTCTGCTTTTTCTAAAAGCAGCTTGAACATCTGGAAGTTCCTGGTTCATGTACTGCTGGAGCCTGACTTGGAGAATTTTGAGCATTACTTTACTAGCATGTGAGATGAATGCAATTGTTTGGTAGTTTGAGCATTCTTTGGCACTGCCTTTCTTTAGGATTGGGATTTCCAGTCCTGTGGCCACTGCTGAGTTTTCCAAATTTGCTGGCATATTCAGTGCAGCACTTTCACAGCATCATCTTTCAGGATTTGAAAAAGCTCAACTGGAATTCCATCACCTCCACTAACTTTGTTCATAGTGATGCTTTCTAAGGCCCACTTGACTTCACATTCCAGGATGTCTGGCTCTAGGTGAGTGATCACACCATCGTAATTATCTGGAAAAAGAAAGCTCAGTGTTGAACAGTTAATGCCTTTGAATTGTGATGTCAGAGAAGATTCTTCAGAGTCCCTTGGACTGCAAGGAGGTCCAACCAGCTAATTCTAATGGGAATCAGTCCTTAATATTCATTGGAAAGACTAATGCTGAAGCTGAAACTCCAATACATTGGCTACTTGATGTGAAAAACTGACTCGTGGAAAAGATCTTGATGCTGGGAAAGATTGAACGCAAGAGGAGAAGGGGACGACAGAGAATGAGATGGTTGGATGGCATCACTGACTGGATGGACATGAGTTTGAGTAAGCTCCAGGAGTTGGTGTTGGACAAGGAAGCCTGGTGTGCCGTAGTCCATGAGGTCACAAAAAGTTGGACATGACTGAGCGACTGAACTGAACTGACTGATACTTGATTTTGTCTGCTTATCAAGTCCACGCATGTAATTTTTATACTTATTCATGTGGAATGATACATTTATTTTTAATATTTTTAATTTTCATGAGCAAAAGTCATATGATTATAAAAATTGGAAATATATGAAATTATAAAACATATCACAGTCATATTTCTTTCATTCAAGAATATTAACTTTTGGCCAAAATTTTCCCAGTATCTTTTAAGTGTGATGGATGTGCAAATACATAGAAAAAGGAGACGAGAAAGTAAATTGAAAGATTTTGTTCATTTTTTGATTTATACTTTTTAAATTAGCACTATATTTTGAGTATATGTGAGTGTATAAAACTTAAATCATTTTTGAAAAATGGAATTACTTCCTGATAAATATCCCAGTTATTCTAAACATATTTTATTATTTTACTCAATATTATATTAGTTACTATAAATTATTTGAGAGTAAAGGAGGTTTTCCAATATTTACTATTATGAATAATATCCTCTTACTTAAATCTTTGTCCACTGTTCTAATTAGGTTCTTAAAATAAATTCCAAAAGACAGAATTAGTCCATTACAGGGTCTGGACATCTTTTAGGCTTTATATATTGCTAGCAAACTGGTTTTTAGAAAATTTTAAATAACTAATATTTCATTGATATTAAATACAGCTACCTGTCTTCCAGCAATGAACTTGTGTTTGTTTAATCTCTACCAAATCATCGCAACAAAAATGTTTCTTATCTTTTACTTTATTATGAGTGCATAAATTGTCATAAGCTTAGTGGTATTAAACAATACCTATATATTACCTCAGAACTCTGTAGTTCAGAAGTTTAGCTACTCTGTGTCTCAGCTGGTTCTCTGCTCTTGGTGTCACAAGGTGTTAGGCAGGGCTTTCTTTCTCTCTGGAGATTCTAGAACTGATTGTCTTTCAAGTTTGTTCAGATTGTTGGAAACATTCAGTTCCATGTGGTTGTAGGACTGAACTGCTGGATAACTTTCTGGCTATTGGTGCTCAACCTTCAGAGGACACTCAAATTTTTGGCTGGGGCCTTTCCCCCTGCATCTTCAAAAAGCTATCAAAGGCAGATAGAATACTTCTTATAACTCTGATCTTTATAAATTCCCCTTGTGCTGCATCTCCCCTCCTCCTTCTTCTACCCTGTCTATCTTTCTGCCTTCTCCTGATTTTAAAAGTTCTTATAACAACAGTAGACCCACCAGGATAATCAGTTCAGTTCTGTTCAGTCATTCAGGGGTGTCCAACACTTTGCAACCCCATGGACTGCAGCATGCCAGGCCACCCTGTCCATCACCAACTCCTGGAGTTTACCCAAACTTATGTCCATTGAGTTGGTGATGCCATCCAACCATCTCATCCTCAGTCGTCCCCTTCTCCTCCAGCCTACAATCTTTCCCAGTATCCGGGTCTTTTGCAATGAGTCAGTTATTTGAATCAGGTGGCCAAAGTATTGGGAGTTTCAGCTTCAACATCAGTCCTCCCAATGAACACTCAAGACTGATCATCTTTATGATGGACTGGTTGGATCTCCTTGCAGTCCAAAGAACTCTCAAAAGTCTACTCCAACACCACAGTTCAAAAGCATCAATTCTTCAGCACTCAGCTTTCTTTATACTCCAACTCTCACATCCATACATGGCTACTGGAAAAACCATAGCCTTGACTAGTTGGCCATTTGTTGGTAAAGTAATGTCTCTGCTTTTTAATATACTGTCTAGGTTGGTCATAACTTTCCTTGCAAGGAGTTAAGCGTCTTTTAATTTCATGGCTGCAATCACAATCTGCAATGCTATTGGAGACCCCCCAAAATAAAGTCTGCAACTGTTTCCAATGTTTCCCCATCTATTTGTCATGAAGTGATGGGACCAGAGGCCATGATCTTCATTTTCTGAATGTTGAGCTTTAAGCCAACTTTTTCACTCTCCTCTTTCACTTTCATCAAGAGGCTCTTTAGTTCTTCTTCACTTTCTGCCATAAGGGTGGTGTCATCTGCATATCTGAGGTTATTGATTTTTCTCCCAGTAATCTTGATTCCAGCTTGTGCTTCATCCAGCCCAACAGTTCGCATGATGTATTCTACATATAAGTTAAATAAACAGGGTGAAAATATACAGCCTTGACATACTCCTTTTCCTATTTGGAACCAGTCTGTTGTTCCATGTCCAGTTGTAACAGTTGTTTCCTGACCTGCATACAGATTTCACAGCAGGCAGGTCAGGTGGTCTGGTATTCCCATCTCTTTCAGAA
>NW_024074328.1:0-3222 GCF_014754425.2 Oryx dammah
TTGGGAATATCCCCTGGAGAAGGGAAAGGCTACCCACTTCAGCATTCTGGCCTGGAGAATTCCATGGACTGTACAGTCCATGTGGTTGTAAAGAGTCAGACACAACTGAGCAACTTTCACTTCACAGCATTCCAAAGGAAGCACCCCTGGTGATACTTTGATTTCAGAACTATGAGATAATAAATTGCCACTTCTGTAAGCCAGTTAGTGGTGCTTTGTTACAGACACCATGAACGCAATCTCTAATTTTTTAAATGATGGTAAATTTGACATCATCAAAACTAAGAACTTCTGTTATTCAAATGTATTTGGTAACAAATTGAAATGATAAACACAGGGAGAAAATGTTTGCTAATCATATATCTTGATAAATGATTTATATCCAGAATATGTAAAGAAGTCTCAAAATTCAATAACAGCCAAATAAAATAAAACAGCCTAATAAGAGGCAAAAAGTGCCAGGAAAAAGTTTCAGATGTACAATGGCATGTAAGCATATGAAGAGATGCTCAACAGCAATCTGTAGGAAGTGCAAATTAAAATTACAATGAGATACAACATCAAACCTATGAAAATGCGTAAAATTTAAAAGAGTGATCATACCAACTGTTATCAAGCATGTGAAGCAATGAGAACTCTTATACATAGCTGGTAGAAATGTAAAATGGCACACTTTGGAAAACATTTCTGTACTTCCTAAAAAAGTTAGAATACACTAATTTATAATTCAGCCATTTACCCAAGAGTAATAAAAGTATATAAACATATAACATATCTGAATATTCATATAATTTTATCTGAAATAGCAAAAAACTGGAAACAACCCAAATATACATCAGGAGATCAACAGATAAGTAAATTATTTCATATCCATATACAATGGTATATTACTCAACAGTGAAAAGGAATGAACTATTTTACACATAACAAGTTTTAAAATAATTAATATTAGTGAAAAAAAGCTTGACATAAAAATGACATATCGTGTGATTCATTTATATATAATTTTAGAAAGTGCACCCTAACCTATAATGACAGAAACTCAATTAGTGACTTCCTAGGAATGGAGAGAAAGGACTGGGAGGAGTAATAAGGAGGACTTACCACAGTGCATGAGAAAATTTGGTGACAGTAGATAGTGAATATTTATTATCATGATATTTTTCATAATTTCATATGTGTATATATATTTTAAACTTATCAAATTATACACCTTACATTTAATTTATGTCAGTTATACAAAATACAGTTCCTTATGTGCAGTTCCTTTACATTAGTTATACAAAATACAGTGTCAGTTATATAAAATCATAATTAAATTGGATTTAACCCCCCAAAATATAACTGTTCTCTACACAACATGGGGAATATAGCCAATATTTTATAATAGCTATAAACTGAATATAACTTTAAAAAATTGTGAATCACTATGCTATACATTTGAAACATAGAATACTGTACATCAACTGCACCTCAGTAAAAATTTTTTTAAAAAGGGATTAAATAAATAAGAGGTAGAATAAATGCAACTTGTAGATTAATGCTTAGCCTCTGGACAGATACAGACTTGAATTCATAATCCTGGATCAACTGCTTACTCATTAAACATGACCTTGCTCATTTAAAAAAAGAAGAAGAATGTTAACAGAAACAATATGGCATTAAAGCATATCAAAATACAGAGTGGAACACAGATGTACTGGTCATCATTGTGGTCCGTGTCCACACTGAACGTGACTCTGTAAGAACAAAATGACTGACCCAGAGGCCATGCTGTCTTTCCTCTCTGTCACAGGGCTGCTACTCTGCACACTGCTCTGGTCTGATCAGCTAAACTACGGCCGTTAAGAATATACTGTCATCTTGTCAGAAGGCAATTTACCAGTGTCTCGTCTTTTCCAAGAATGTATTTATTTACTCCATTTAGATCTGAAAATAATGCAGTTAACCACAACATAAGTAGTTTTTATAGACTTGTTCAAGATGAGGTCCTGGGAGGATTCAGTGTTTCAAAATTTTCTATTTTTCACTATAAAATTAATTTATAATCAATTGACACAGTATTTGAGTTAATATTCATATTATATTCACCATATTCACTATCGACTCAAAAATTTTTAGTTACACTGCCTTTCTATTTCCTTCCCTTTTTTCTTTTAATTTTAAGGCATATTTGATGTAATTGTCCCCAGCGGTGATTTCTATGTCTACTTTTACATCTAATGATCCTCTTCCTCCCACTTCATCACTGGAAAGCATTTTCATTATTAAAATGTGCAATCCACTTTAAAAAAAGAGAAAAAGTTGCAGGGCAACCAGTATATTTATATACTTGTGGAATGGTACATTATTTGGAAAATAATCCTACATCAACTGACAAAAGTGGAAAAGAGCATACTCTGTGACTCACCCATTTGGAAATAAGTCTATCCTTTGGCTCTCCCAATTCTCTGTACATTTTACATGTGATATGTAAAATATATATGTATATGAAAGATATACATAGACACATAGACACTATATATATATATATTTGATATATATTATACATAGGTCCATCTAGTCAAGGCTATGGTTTTTCCAGTGGTCATGTATGGATGTGAGAGTTGGACTGTGAAGAAGGCTGAGCGCTGAAGAATTGATGCTTTTGAACTGTGGTGTTGGAGAAGACTCTTGTGAGTCCCTTAGACTGCAAGGAGTCCATTCTGAAGGAGATCAGCCCTGGGATTTCTTTGGAAGGAATGATGCTGAAGCTGAAACTCCAGTACTTTGGCCATCTCATGCGAAGGGTTGACTCATTGGAAAAGACTCTGATGCTGGGAGGGATTGGAGGCAGGAGGAGAAGGGGACAACAGAGGATGAGATGGCTGGATGGCATCACTGACTCAATGGACGTGAGTCTGAGTGAACTCTGGGAGTTGGTGATGGACAGGGAGACCTAGTGTACTGCGATTCATGGGGTTGCAAAGAGTCGGACACGACTGAACGACTGAACTGAACTGAACTGACTGATACATATATGAAGCCCACATATTATTAGATAATATCAATATAGTAGATAGCCATATCTATATGCAGTATATAATTAGATAATATTCATGTATCAGATAAATATTAATATTTCTGGAATAAATCTTTTTCTAGCAAAAAATAAAATCAATCTATAGTTGGCTATATAACCAGATTCCAGTGTATTTATAAACCAGAATACTGTTCTGGTTT
>NW_024074329.1:0-3222 GCF_014754425.2 Oryx dammah
GGGGACAGAATGTGAGTAACATGCCACCTGCTGGTGGCTGCAGAGGTGGAGACAGAACACTGGCCCTTTGTTACTCGTCTGAGACAATTTTTAAAAATTGTGGCAAGGATGGAGTGCGGAGGTATCTTTAGTGAAAACAAGGAGCTAGGGGCCAAAAGAATATACTAAAAGACTTAATTTCTGTCTCTCTGCATCAATGACTTTGTGTCTTCTCTCCAGAACAAAAGGCCTCAAAGAACACAGACTTTATTAGAGAGTAAAACTATCGAGTTTGTGGTAGATATCAAAAGAGATCATACAGTGTAGCAGGCATTCAGTGAGTTAGTTCCAATGTTTATTAACTCTCACACATGGGAGATGAAAGATAAACAGGTTTTGTTCCATTTTTTGGCAATCCCCTCTCTGAACAGTATGTCAGTTGGTTTGAATAAGAGATGAGACTCGAAGGCTCAGGAGTTCTAATTCTTGCTTTCTATCACACCACACTCAGAATATCTGCTGATGGTCTTTACTCATTTGTTGTTATTTAGTCACTCAGTCATGTCTAAGTCTTTGCCACCCCATGGACTGCAGCATACCAGGCTTCTCTGTCCTTCACTATCTCCCTGAGTTTGCTCAAACTCATGTCCACTGAGTCAGTGATGCCATCCAACCGTCTCATCCTCTACTGCCACTTCTCCTCCTGCCCTCAATCATTCCCAGCATGAGGGCCTTTTCTGATGTGTCAGCTCTTCACATCAGGTGGCCAAATTATTGGAGCTTCAGCTTCAGCATCACTCCTTCCAATGAATATTCAGGGTTGATTTCCTTCAGGATTGACTGGTTTGAACTCCTTGCTGTCCAAGTCACTCTCAAGAGTTTTCTCCAGTACCATAGTTCAAAAGCATCAATTCTTTCAGCCATCTTTATGGTCCAACTCTCACATCCATACATGACTACTGGAGAAACCATAGTTTTGACTATATGGATCTTTGTCAGCAAAGTGATATCTCTGCTTTTTAATATGCTGTCTAGGTTTGTCATAGCTTTTCTTCTAAGGAGCAAGCATCTTTTAATTTCATGGCTGCAGTCACTGTCTGCAGTGACTTTGGAACTCAAGAAAATAAAGTCTTCAGTTCAGTTCAGTTCAGTTCAGTCGCTCAGTTGTGTCCGACTCTTTGCGACTCCATCTATCTGCCATGATGTGATGGGACTGGATGCCATGATCTTAGTTTTTTGAATGTTGACTTTTAAGCCAGCTTTTTCATTCTCCTCTTTCACCTTCATCAAGAGGCTCTTTAGTTTCTCTTCGCTTTGTGCCTTTAGCGTGGTGTCATCTGCATATCTTAGGCTGTGGATATTTCTCCCAGCAGTACTGGTTCCAGTTTGTGATTCATCCAGCCTGGCATTTCATATGATGTACTTTGCATAGAAGTTAAATAAGCAGGGTGACAAAATACAGCCTTGATGTACTACTTTTCCAATTATGAACCAGTCCATTGTCCCATGTCTGGTTCTAAATGTTGCTTCTTGACCTGCATACAGGTTCTCAGGAGGCAGGTAAAGTGGTCTGGTATTCCCATCTCTACATGAATTTTCCACAGTTTGTTGTGATCCACACAAAGGGTTTAGCATAGTCCATGAAGAGGAAGTAGATGGTTTTCTGGGATTCTCTTGGTTTTTCTATGAGCCAACAGATGTTGGCAATTTGATCTCTGGTTCCTCTGGCCTTTTCTAAACTGAGATTGTACATCTGAATGTTCTCAGTTCATGTACTGTTGAAGCCTAGCTTGAAGGTTTTTGAACATTAACTTGCTAGCATGTGAAATGAGCGCAATTGTACAGAAGTTTGAACATTCCTTGAAGCATTGCCCTTCTTTGGGATTAGAGTGAAAACTGACCTTTTCTAGTCCTAGAGCCACTGCTGAGCTTTCCAAATTTGCTAGTATGTTGAGTGCAGCACTTAAACAGTATCATCTTTCAGGATTTCAAATAACTCAGCTGGAATTTTCTGGTAGAGTTCTCTAATTTTCTTGTAGAGATCTCTAGTCTTTTACATTCTATTGTTTTTTTTCTATTGCTTTGCGTTGTTCAGTTAAGAAGGCTTTCTTATCTCTCCTTGCTATTCTTTGAAACTCTGCCACTAATGCCAAAGAAGCTGAAGCTGAACAGGTCTATGAAGACCTAAAAGACCTTTTAGACCTGCAAGAACTAACAAAGAAAAAAAAAAAAAAAGATGTCCTTTTCATCATAGTGGATTGGCATGCAAAACAAGGAAGTCAAGAAACACCTGGAGTAACAGCCAAGTTTGACCTTGGAGTAGAAAATGAAGCAGGCCAAAGGCTAACAGAGTTTTGTGAAGAGAACACTCTGGAGCTTCTGGGTCATAGCAAACACCCTCTTCCAACAACACAAGAGAAGACTCTACACATGGACGTCACCAGATGGTCAATACTGAAATCAGATTGATAATATTCTTTGCAGGCAAAGATGGAAAAGCTATGTACATTCTGCAAAAGCAATATCTGGAGGTGACTGTGGCTCAGATAATGAGCTCTTTATTGCAAAATTCAGACTTAAACTGAAGAAGGCAGGCCAAACCACTAGGCTATTTATGTATGACTTAAATCAAATCCTTTATGACTATCTAGTGGAAGTGGTGAATAGATTCAAAGTATTAGATCCCATAGAAAGAGTGCCAGAACTACCATGGACAGAGGTTCATAACATTGTACAGGATGTGCGACCAAAACCATCTCCAAAACAATCCCCAAGAAAAAGAAATGCAACAGGGGAAAATGGTTGTCTGAGAATGCCTTACAAATAGCTGAGACAAGAAGAGAAGCAAAAGGCAAAGGAGAAAGGGAAAGATAAACCCATCTGAATGCAGAGTTCCAAAGAATAGCAAGGAGAGGTAATAAAGTCTTCTTTATTCATAATCACAAAGAAGATCATGGGTGTAGTTTATTTTCCTTGGAAGAACTCAGAGAATGTGTGACAGTAAATGTCTATGTGAGCCCCGATTCCTTAAGCCTCAGAGCTGGAGGCAAAACCTCCTGCGCTGACTCTGCTATGGAGAGCACCCCCAGGATAGGAGAGTGAGGGAGGAGAGGGAAGCCTGGGAAGGAAAGGGAGCCAGGTGGCTGGTGTGACACTGAATCAGACAGAGCTTCACAACATATCAGCCTGCTGTTTGGTCACAGGGTTATAGGATGGGGTGCGGGAGCAAGTGAGCAATTTAAC
>NW_024074330.1:0-3221 GCF_014754425.2 Oryx dammah
CTTGAGTTGCAGCAAGTGTGTGAAGGACCCTTTCGAAGTTAAAGAGGGAAGGGGTGATTTGCTTCGGAATGCCTCAGCGGAAAAGGGCCTAATCTCGCCTGGAGGAGAGGACCTCCTGGATTTTCTCGAGTTATGGCGGGACACTCTCGGGTTACGACGGGGACCTCTGGGACCCTCCCTTGTGGCCTCAGGACAGGCCAGTCTCCATGCGAGCTGCGAGGGGCCTGTCAGGATTCCTCTGCAGTCGGTGCCGGGGCCTAAGACCTCGTGTGGAGTCTATGACGGAACCTGAGGATTCCTCTCCAGTGCTGACATGGATCTTGTGGTCCTTCTGGGGGCTTCACAGGGGAGTCAGTCCTCGTCTCGCGTGGGGACATGCACGTCCGCTTTCCTCACGAGCTGGAGCAGCCGTGGCAGGCTTCCCGGCGCCTTGATACAGGGATCTGTGGCATTCTTTGGAGGCTTTCCCATGAGGTTTTCCTACAGGGCTGTCACACGTGCCACTGTGGTGTGAGTCGATCCTCTGCGTACATGTTGAGGAAGTGCAGGGAAATCAGGATTTTCTGGAGTGGACTGAGACATTTTGTGTACATTGGGTATGGTGCAACGACCCCTGGAGTTCCTCTCGACTTTCCTGTGGAGAGAGCAACCCCGAGATGCGACAGCAAAGCCGGGAATCCTTTCCCGACGAATCAGGGAAAGGAACCCTCATCTCGAGGTTTGAGGAGGAAAGGGGCTCCTCTTGATGTGGGCGGGACCCTCGGTGTTCCTCTGGAGTGGAGGCGGGTATGTCAGAGAACTTCTTGAGTTGCAGCAAGGGTGTGAAGGACCCTTTCGAAGTTCAAGAGGGAAGGGGTGATTTGCCTCTAGACGCCTCAGGGGAAAAGGACCTCATCTCGCCTGGAGGGGAGAACCTCCTGGATTTTCTCGAGTTGCGGCGGGACCTTCTCGAGTTACGACGGGGACCTCTGGGACCCTCCCTTGTGGCCTCAGGACAGGCCAGTCTCCATGCGAGTTGCGAGGGGCCTGTCGGGATTCCTCTGCAGTCGGTGCCGGGGCCTAAGACGTCGTGTGGAGTCTATGACAGAACTTGAGGATTCCTCTCCAGTGCTGACATGGATCTTGGGGTCCTTCTGGAGGCTCCACAGGGGAGTCAGTCCTGGTCTCGCATGGAGACATGCACGTCCGCTTTCCTCACCAGCTGGAGCAGCCGTGGCAGGCTTCCTGGCGCCTTGATACAGGGATCTGTGGTAGTCTTTGGAGACTTTCCCACGAGGCTTTACTACAGGGCTGTCACACGTGCCACTGTGGTGTGAGTCGATCCTCAGAGTTTATGTCGAGGAAGTGCAGGGAAATCAGGTTCTTCTGGAGTGGACTGAGACATTTTGTGCACATTGGGAATGGTGGCACACCTGGAGTTCCTCTCGACTTTCCTGTGGAGAGCGCTTCCTCCGAGATGCGACAGCAAAGCCGGGAATCCTTTCCCGACGAAGCAGGGAAAGGAACCCTCATCTCGAGCCATGAGGAGGAAAAGGGGTCTCCTCTTGATGCGGCGGCACCCTCGGTGTTCCTCTCGGGAGGAGGCTGGTATGTCGAGGAACGTCTTGAATTGCAGCAAGGTTGTGAAGGACCCTTTCGAAGTTCAAGAGGGAAGGGGTGATTTGCCTCGAAATACCTCAGCAGAAAAGGGCCTCATCTCGCCTGGAGGGGAAAACTTCCTGGATGTTGTCGAGTTGCGGCAGGACCTTCTCTAGTTACGATGTGGACCCCTGGGAACCTCCCTTGTGGCCTCTTACAGGCCAATCTCCATGCGAGTTGCGAGGGGCCTGTCGGGATTCATCTGCAGTCGTTGCCGTGGCCTACGAACTCGTGTGCAGTCTATGACGGAACCTCAGGATTCCTCTCCAGTGCTGACATGGTACTTGGGGTACTTCTGGAGGCTCCACAGGGGAGTCAGTCCTCGTCTCGAGTGGGGACATTCACGTCCGCTTTCCTCATGAGCTGGAGAAGACATGGCAGGCTTCCCAGCGCCTTGATACAGGAATATGTGGCATTCTTTGGAGGCTATCCCTCCAGGCTTTCTGACAGGGCTGTCACACGAGCCACTGTGGTGTGAGTCGATCCTCGGCGTGCATGTCGAGGAAGTGCAGGGAAATCAGGTTCTTCTGAAGTGGACTGAGACATTTTGTGGATACTGGGAATGGTGGCACGACACCTGGAGTTCCTCTCGACTTTCCTGTGGAGAGTGCCTCCTCCGAGATGCAACAGGAAATCCTGAAGTCCTTTCACTACGAATCAAGGAAAGGAACCCTCTCCTCGAGCAATGAGGAGGAAACGGGGCTCCTCTTGATGTGAGCGGGACCCTCGGGGTTTGTCTCGAGTGGAGGCAGGTATGTCGGGGAACTTCTTGAGTTGCAGCAAGGGTGTGAAGGACCCTTTCGAAGTTCAAGAGGGAAGGGGTGATTTGCCTCGAGACGCCACAGTGCAAAAGGCCCTCATCTCTCCTGGAAGGGAGAACCTCCTGGATTTTCTCGAGTTGTTGTGGGACCTTCTCGAGTTACGACGTTGACCTCTGGGACCCTCCCTTGTGGCCTCAGGATAGGCCAGTATCCATGCGAGTTGTGAGTGGCCTTTGGAATCCTCTGCAGTCGGTGCTGGGGCGTAAGACCACGTGTTGAATCTATGACGGAATCTGAGGAATCCTCTCCAGTCCTGACATGGATCTTGGGGTACTTCTGAAATCTCATCAGGGTAGTCTGTCCTCATCTCGAGTGGGGACATGCACGTCCGCATTACTCACGAACTTGACCAGCCGTGGCAGGCTTCCCGTCGCCTTGATACAGGGTTCTGAGGCATTATATGGCGGCTTTTCCACGAGGGATTCCCACAGGGCTGTCACACGTGCCACTGTGGTGTGAGTCGATCCTCGACGTGCAAGTCGAGGCAGTGCGGGGAAATCAGTTTCTTCTGAAGTGGACTGAGACATTTTGTGCACATTGGGAATGGTGGTACCACCGCTGGAGTTCCTCTCGAAATTTCTGTGGAGAGCGCCTCCTCCGAGATGAAAAAGGAAAGCCAGGATCCTTTCCCGAAAAAGCATTGAATGGAACCCTCATCTAGAGCTATGAGGGGGAAAGGTGTCTCCTCTTGATGTGGGCGGGATCCTCGGGGTTCCTCTCGAGTGGAGGCGGGTATGTAGGGGAACTTCTTGAGTTGCAGCA
>NW_024074331.1:0-3221 GCF_014754425.2 Oryx dammah
TCACAGCAGGCAGGTCAGGTGGTCTGGTATTCCCATCTCTTTCAGAATTTTCCACAGTTTATTGTGATCCACACAGTCAAAGGCTTTGGCATAGTTAATAAAGCAGAAATAGATGTTTTTCTGGAACTCTCTTGCTTTTTCGATGATCCAGCAGATGTTGGCAATTTGGTCTCTGGTTCCTCTGCTTTTTCTAAAAGCAGCTTGAACATCTGGAAGTTCCTGGTTCATGTACTGCTGGAGCCTGACTTGGAGAATTTTGAGCATTACTTTACTAGCATGTGAGATGAATGCAATTGTTTGGTAGTTTGAGCATTCTTTGGCACTGCCTTTCTTTAGGATTGGGATTTCCAGTCCTGTGGCCACTGCTGAGTTTTCCAAATTTGCTGGCATATTCAGTGCAGCACTTTCACAGCATCATCTTTCAGGATTTGAAAAAGCTCAACTGGAATTCCATCACCTCCACTAACTTTGTTCATAGTGATGCTTTCTAAGGCCCACTTGACTTCACATTCCAGGATGTCTGGCTCTAGGTGAGTGATCACACCATCGTAATTATCTGGAAAAAGAAAGCTCAGTGTTGAACAGTTAATGCCTTTGAATTGTGATGTCAGAGAAGATTCTTCAGAGTCCCTTGGACTGCAAGGAGGTCCAACCAGCTAATTCTAATGGGAATCAGTCCTTAATATTCATTGGAAAGACTAATGCTGAAGCTGAAACTCCAATACATTGGCTACTTGATGTGAAAAACTGACTCGTGGAAAAGATCTTGATGCTGGGAAAGATTGAAGGCAAGAGGAGAAGGGGACGACAGAGAATGAGATGGTTGGATGGCATCACTGACTGGATGGACATGAGTTTGAGTAAGCTCCAGGAGTTGGTGTTGGACAAGGAAGCCTGGTGTGCCGTAGTCCATGAGGTCACAAAAAGTTGGACATGACTGAGCGACTGAACTGAACTGACTGATACTTGATTTTGTCTGCTTATCAAGTCCACGCATGTAATTTTTATACTTATTCATGTGGAATGATACATTTATTTTTAATATTTTTAATTTTCATGAGCAAAAGTCATATGATTATAAAAATTGGAAATATATGAAATTATAAAACATATCACAGTCATATTTCTTTCATTCAAGAATATTAACTTTTGGCCAAAATTTTCCCAGTATCTTTTAAGTGTGATGGATGTGCAAATACATAGAAAAACGAGACGAGAAAGTAAATTGAAAGATTTTGTTCATTTTTTGATTTATACTTTTTAAATTAGCACTATATTTTGAGTATATGTGAGTGTATAAAACGTAAATCATTTTTGAAAAATGGAATTACTTCCTGATAAATATCCCAGTTATTCTAAACATATTTTATTATTTTACTCAATATTATATTAGTTACTATAAATTATTTGAGAGTAAAGGAGGTTTTCCAATATTTACTATTATGAATAATATCCTCTTACTTAAATCTTTGTCCACTGTTCTAATTAGGTTCTTAAAATAAATTCCAAAAGACAGAATTAGTCCATTACAGGGTCTGGACATCTTTTAGGCTTTATATATTGCTAGCAAACTGGTTTTTAGAAAATTTTAAATAACTAATATTTCATTGATATTAAATACAGCTACCTGTCTTCCAGCAATGAACTTGTGTTTGTTTAATCTCTACCAAATCATCGCAACAAAAATGTTTCTTATCTTTTACTTTATTATGAGTGCATAAATTGTCATAAGCTTAGTGGTATTAAACAATACCTATATATTACCTCAGAACTCTGTAGTTCAGAAGTTTAGCTACTCTGTGTCTCAGCTGGTTCTCTGCTCTTGGTGTCACAAGGTGTTAGGCAGGGCTTTCTTTCTCTCTGGAGATTCTAGAACTGATTGTCTTTCAAGTTTGTTCAGATTGTTGGAAACATTCAGTTCCATGTGGTTGTAGGACTGAACTGCTGGATAACTTTCTGGCTATTGGTGCTCAACCTTCAGAGGACACTCAAATTTTTGGCTGGGGCCTTTCCCCCTGCATCTTCAAAAAGCTATCAAAGGCAGATAGAATACTTCTTATAACTCTGATCTTTATAAATTCCCCTTGTGCTGCATCTCCCCTCCTCCTTCTTCTACCCTGTCTATCTTTCTGCCTTCTCCTGATTTTAAAAGTTCTTATAACAACAGTAGACCCACCAGGATAATCAGTTCAGTTCTGTTCAGTCATTCAGGGGTGTCCAACACTTTGCAACCCCATGGACTGCAGCATGCCAGGCCACCCTGTCCATCACCAACTCCTGGAGTTTACCCAAACTTATGTCCATTGAGTTGGTGATGCCATCCAACCATCTCATCCTCAGTCGTCCCCTTCTCCTCCAGCCTACAATCTTTCCCAGTATCCGGGTCTTTTGCAATGAGTCAGTTATTTGCATCAGGTGGCCAAAGTATTGGGAGTTTCAGCTTCAACATCAGTCCTCCCAATGAACACTCAAGACTGATCATCTTTATGATGGACTGGTTGGATCTCCTTGCAGTCCAAAGAACTCTCAAAAGTCTACTCCAACACCACAGTTCAAAAGCATCAATTCTTCAGCACTCAGCTTTCTTTATACTCCAACTCTCACATCCATACATGGCTACTGGAAAAACCATAGCCTTGACTAGTTGGCCATTTGTTGGTAAAGTAATGTCTCTGCTTTTTAATATACTGTCTAGGTTGGTCATAACTTTCCTTGCAAGGAGTAAGCGTCTTTTAATTTCATGGCTGCAATCACAATCTGCAATGCTATTGGAGACCCCCCAAAATAAAGTGCAACTGTTTCCAATGTTTCCCCATCTATTTGTCATGAAGTGATGGGACCAGAGGCCATGATCTTCATTTTCTGAATGTTGAGCTTTAAGCCAACTTTTTCACTCTCCTCTTTCACTTTCATCAAGAGGCTCTTTAGTTCTTCTTCACTTTCTGCCATAAGGGTGGTGTCATCTGCATATCTGAGGTTATTGATTTTTCTCCCAGTAATCTTGATTCCAGCTTGTGCTTCATCCAGCCCAACAGTTCTCATGATGTACTCTACATATAAGTTAAATAAACAGGGTGAAAATATACAGCCTTGACATACTCCTTTTCCTGTTTGGAACCAGTCTGTTGTTCCATGTCCAGTTGTAACAGTTGTTTCCTGACCTGCATACAGATTTCACAGCAGGCAGGTCAGGTGGTCTGGTATTCCCATCTCTTTCAGAA
>NW_024074332.1:0-3220 GCF_014754425.2 Oryx dammah
CCAAAGAAAGGCAATGCCAAAGAATGCTCAAACTACCACACAATTGCACTCATCTCACACGCTAGTAAAGTAATGCTCAAAATTCCCCAAGCCAGGCTTCAGCAGTACATGAACCGTGAACTTCCAGATGTTCAAGCTGGTTTTAGAAAAGGGAGAGAAACCAGAGATCAAATTCCCAACATCCGCTGGATCATCAAAAAAGCAAGAGAGTTCCAGAAACATCTATTTCTGATTTATTGACTATGCCAAAGCCTTTGACTGTGAGGATCACAATAAACTGTGGAAAATCTTAAAGAGATGGGAATACCAGACCACCTGACCTGCCTCTGGAGAAACATGTATACAGGTCAAGAAGCAACAGTTAGAACTGGACATGGAACAACAGACTGGTTCCCAATAGGAAAAGGAGTACCTCAAGTCTGTATATTGTCACCTCACTTATTTAACTTTTATGCAGAGTACATCATGAGGAACGCTGGGCTGGAGGAAGCACAAGCTGGAATCAAGACTGCTGGGAGAAATATCAGTAACTTTAGATATGCAGATGACACCACCCTTATGGCTGAAAGTGAAGAAGAACTAAAGAGCCTCTTGATGAAAGTGAAAGTGGAGAATGAAAAAGTTGGCTTAAAGCTCAACATTCAGAAAACAAAGATCATGGCATCTGGTCTCATCACTTCAAGGGAAATAGATGGGGAAAGATTGGAAACAGTGGCTGACTTTATTTTTCTGGGCTCCAAAATCACTGCAGATGGTAACTGCGGCCATGAAATTAAAAGACATTTACTCCTTGGAAGGAAAGTTATGACTAACCTAGACAGCATATTAAAAAGCAGAGACATTACTTTGCCATCAAAGGTCTGTCTAGTCAAGGCTGTGCTTTTTCCAGTGGTCATGTATGGATGTGAGACTTGGACTGTGAAGAAAGCTGAGCGCCAAAGAATTGATGCTTTTGAACTGTGGTGTTGGAGAAGACTCTTGAGAGTCCCTTGGACTGCAAGGAGATCCAGACAGTCCATCCTAAAGGAGATCAGTCCTGGGTGTTCTTTGGAAGGACTAATGTTGAAGCTGAAAGTTCAATACTTTGGTTACCTGATGCGAAGAGCTGACTCATTTGAAAAGACCCTAATGCTGGGAAAGATTGAGGACAGGAGGAGAAGGGGACAACAGAAGATGAGATGGTTGGATGGCATCACCGACTCGTTGGACATGTGTTTGGGTGGACTCTGGGGGTTGGTGATGGACAGGGAGGCCTGGTGTGCTGCGGTTCATTGGGTCATCAGGAGTTGGACATGACTGAGCAACTGAACTGAACTGAAAATGAGTGATGCTGGGCATCTTTTTATGTGTTTTTTTAGCCACCTCTATGTCTTCTTTGGAGAAATGTCTGTTTAGTTCTTTGGCCCATTTTTTGATTAGGTCGTTAATTTTTCTGGAGTTGAGCTGCATGGGCTGCTTGTATATTTTTGAGATTAATTCTTTGTCAGTTACACTGGATTTGTGACCTCTGGAGAAGAGGATTTTGACTGGGGTCAAAGATGAGGCTTGACTACTTGGAGCTCTTTGTGTAGCATAGTTTTATTAAACTATAATAGAGACAGGGAAGGGTTCTGACATAGACATCAGAAGGGAACAGAAAGAGTGCCCCTTTTCTAGTTTTTAGCAAGGTGTTTTATGTCTGTTAGAAAGCTATTTAATTAGATAAGAGAGACTCCTCAAGGCTGAGGGGGTTTCACCAGGCCCTTCTCCCACAATATGCACTTTTGAGATAGGATGGCAAGAGGTGTGTCATCCCCTGGCCATAAAACAATTGACAGGATAATGGCTTTGTTGAGCCATTATCAAGCCAAGGTTTAAGAAAAGAAAAAAGGTAGTCTTAGGTGAAACTATTTTGCAGAAAGTGAAGTGGCTCAGTTGTGTCTGACTCTTTGTGACCCCATGGACTGCAGCCTTCCAGGCTCCTCTCTCCATGGGATTTTCCAGGGAAGAGTACTGGAGTGGGTTACTATTTCCTTCTCCAAGAGATCTTCCTGACCCTGGGATCAAACCTAGGTCTCCCACATTGTAGGCAGATGCTTTACCATCCAGCCACCAGGAAAGTCAGGTGAAGAAAGTAAAATTCCAAAGCAAATACATAGTTTCATTAACATAAGGAAAACTCATTGGTTAGCTCAAGGCAGAACCAGGTGTTTGCCTGTTACTCTCTCATCACTGTTGTTGACTAAAGAAAGATGTACAAGTTGAGAGTTGTGAGTTAAGTTTTATTTGGGGCAAAACGAGGACTGCAGCCTGGGAGGCAGCATCTCAGATAGCTCTGAGAGACTGCTCCAAAGGGGCAGTGGGGGAAAGACAATATATAAGGTTTTGGTGCAGGGGGAGTTCAATACCACGAAGCACACATTTTACAAAAGGCTTTTTGTTAGTCATGAGGATCTGATATCACCATGGAGGGATTTAGTGCTTCTCTAGTATGAGGAGATGCAAGGATTGAGATCATAAAATCTGTTGCTCAAAACATCCAACTATCTAAAGACCTGTCCCACCAGATTCCCTGGAGCACAGAGTGCCTCACTCCACCCTGCACTCCCTCAGGGGTTGTTGAAGGTCAACAGCTGTAGCAGCATGGGGTTCAGTCTCCATAGAGGCAGATGGCAAATGCCTTTGTTGTTCAGTCATTGTCAGTGCTCTTGGTAAGTGCCTATTTGTAGTTGACAGTGAAGACTAACTTTCCCTCCCTTGGTGGTGAACTCTGGTATGGGTTCCCAGGCAAGACTGCTCAGGGACCTGGAGTCAGGGAGCTACTGAGACACCATGTGGTCCACACACATTCTCCAGAAGACCAGGGGAGCTCAGGCAGTTCAGCTGCACTAGTAGTCACTCCACTGGTCCTAAGGTCTTATTTTCCTCCCAACCCCAGCAGCCTCAGGCTGGCTGTGCCATGTAGGCCAGGCCTTACTACATCTTATTTCTGGAGTAAGTGATTCCCTGCCCCTCTTGGTTATCCTTAAACCTCTAACCAGGGGATTCCAACACATAACATATCTGCATAACAGATGGACTGGATGTCTGCTCTACGGCAGCCAGTTCCCTATTGCCTGAAACTGACTTCAGTTCAGTTTAGTTCAGTCGCTCAGTCGTGTCCGACTCTTTGCAACCCCATGAATCGCAGCACGCCAGGCCTCCCTGTCCATCACCAACTCCCAGAGTTCACTCAGACTCG
>NW_024074333.1:0-3220 GCF_014754425.2 Oryx dammah
CTCCCGGCAATCTTGATTCCAGCTTGTGTTTCTTCCAGTCCACCGTTACTCATGATGTACTCTGCATATAAGTTAAATAAGTAGGGTGACAATATACAGCGTTGACATACTCCTTTTCCTATTTGGAACTGGTCTGTTTTTCCATGTCCAGTTCTAACTGTTCCTTCCTGACCTCCATACAGGTTTCTCAAGAGGCAGGTCAGGTGGTCTGGTATTCCCATCTCTTTCAGAATTTTCCACAGTTTATTCTGATCCACACAGTCAAAGGCTTTGGCATAGTCAATAAAGCAGAACATGTGATCTATTATTTGCTTTCTTTTGTCTTGTTTTACACACTCAATTTCCAGACACTGAATTTGAAGAAACATGATGATGTTGTGGTTATTAAAGCAACAATGACCTAAGGTATTTATTAAGTTATTGTTCTTTTCACATGCTAATTATAATTTGTAACAATGTAGTAAATCTGTAATTTGTGTAGACCTCTACTTTGACAATATAGAAATGATATTTTTTGTTAAAAAATAATAATTTTCTGTACTAAATCAACAGTAAATGTTTCACACATTTTCAGTGAATAAAATTCTGCCATCAAATACCATTTGTGATTATTTAATTTTATTCTTTATGGTAATATTATATGCCTTTCAGAGGAAAGTCTACATTACTTTATAGGTGGAAATTACAGATCTTTCACCTTTTAAAAATTGTGGAACCAGCAAAACATCTGAGAAAGAGAAAAGCTAAATAAAAATGCAATATAAAGTTATCTTGTGATGTGATGTCTTCTTAGATGACTTGTATGTTGTTAGTTAACATTGTAGAGATTCCCTTTAAGATATTTTCATCCCTATAAAACTTAAAACCTGGAAATCATCATTCATTGCATTCATTTTATTGGAAATTTCTTACTTTTTGTAAGATTTGCTATGGATGGTAATATACTTGATTGGTGAACTAATTTCATCTTCTAAAATGAGGATTCTTGAATTCAAAGAACAACTGTTTTGTCCCCATAGCACTAGAACATCCCCACTTTTGCGTAATCCACAGTGACATTTGCAGTTGGACCCATTCCTAGGGGATTAATAAGCTTTTGAACAGCCAGTGCTCATGCCAGATATAGACTGGCAGGAAGCTGATGAGGCAGCACAATGAATGATCTACCATAAAGGCCATGGGCAAGAGGTGGCCATTAGTCTAGAGCTCAGTAATGCACTCTTCAAGTACATTACTCACCAATCCATCAGGCAACCTACTACAGGACCGAGAGATTCCAGCGCTTTTAAATCTGTAATGCAATGGCTGCCAGCCTGCTCTACATGCCCTAGGTTACAAGGGCACAGTAGTGTAGGAGGAAGGCAATTCATTTGGTGTCATAGCCAGTATTTTTTCTATTCTTTCTTCTGTGTGTACTTAAGAAATAGGCTTTCCATTATCCACAGATTAATAGTGGAGAGAATGCTCTGGTGTCTCTATTAGCATTAACTACTGACAGATACTTTCCCAGTGCCTAATCGGCAGAATTTTCATTAGCTAAAATGAGAAAAACCTGTATAGGAAAATATATGTTATTTTTCATGCAAAATTACAGCTACTTGAATTTCCTACTAAAATAGACTATCAAAACAAATACAACTTGGTAAATAAAAGTCACAGACATAAATATGTCAAAACTTAGCTGTAAATCAAAAGTAGCATTAAAAAAAATTCAGGCATCATTTACCATTTTTAAAGTCTCTCTATGCATATGCTATAATTATAATTGCAAGTGAAATTTCAGGCAAAAAAAAGTGATGTTTACTAATGATAAAATTTCCTAATGATAAATTTGTAGCTAATAAAAATATGCAATTAAACGAACTACAGTTAAAGACAAAGAGAGAGGTCATTGGTTTAACTTAATTATAGTAGCATTATTTATCCTGATAGTACAACTTTCTACTTCTTTAGTGTTTCAATTTTTTTTTCTTTCATGATGATACTAGATGTGATTTAATTTTTGAATGCTCTTACTTAGTAATGTGAAAGGTTGGCAAATCTATGTTCCTACTCTTTAAAAATATTTATTTATTTCTGCTGCATTGAGTCTTACTTGCAGCATACGGGATACGGGATCTTTGTGGTGGTGTGAGGGCTCTCTAGTTGTGGTTCGCAGGCTTAATTGCCCCGTAGCATGTGGGATCTTAGTTTTTGGACCAGGGATCAAACCCGCATCTCCTGATTTGGAAGATGGATTCTTAACCACTGGACCACTAGGGAAGTTCTGATGTTCCCACTTTTTAAAGTAGCTTGTAAGATCTGAGGGTGTGAGAAGCACAGATCCAGAGCATTCCATGAGCGTAGCAGGGGAAAGGGAGAAGTGTTGTCTCAGTAGCTGTTGTTTCCTGCTAATGACCACTTGTGGGGTCAACATGGTGCTAATCTGATGGGAAAGGAGGGAATTATGAATTAAGAATTCTTGCTTGAGAAAGATACTGTTAAAGAGAAGGTTTAAACATTGAATATGGTTGGTTAGAATCCCATTTGGGGGCTCACTACAAACCAAAAGTCTTATTCTTGTACATATACTTGCATAGGCTTGGTAGATATGCAGATGAGAGAATGGGGGCAGTTTTAGCAGCTGCTTATGGCCAGTATCTCTTCTGACTGGTTAATGTCCATGCAATAGATGTCAATGATTAAGATTTTTTTTTTTGGATATTTTTAAATTTTTTTTAAAAATTTTTAAAATTTTACTTTATTTTACTTTACAATACTGTATTGGTTTTTTTAAATATAGCCCCTGGTGTGTGATGGAATTCCAGTTGAGCTATTTCAAATCCTGAAAGATGATGCTGTGAAAGTGCTGCACTCAATATGCCAGCAAATTTGGAGAACTCAGCAGTGGTCACAGGACTGGAAAAGGTCAGTTTTCATTCCAATCCCAAAGAAAGGCAATGCCAAAGAATGCTCAAACTACCGCATAATTGCACTCATCTCACATGCCAGTAAAGTAATGTTCAAAATTCTCCAAGCCAGGCTTCAGCAATATGTGAACCGTGAACTTCCTGATGTTCAAGCTGGTTTTAGAAAAGGCAGAGGAACCAGAGACCAAATTGCCAACATCCGCTGGATCATGGAAAAAGCAAGAGAGTTCCAGAAAAACATCTACTTCTGCTTTATTGACTATACCAAAGCCTTTGACTGTGTGGATCAGAATAAACTGTGGAAAATTCTG
>NW_024074334.1:0-3219 GCF_014754425.2 Oryx dammah
ATTGCCAGGAGAATGTCATGGACAGAGGAATCTGTCAGGCTACAACCCACAAAGAGTCAGATGCGAGTGAGTACATACACTCCAAAACTTAACTGTTGTTCATTCGTATTAAATGTTGCCTCTGCAGAATGTTAAATATTTTTGAACTGATGACATTGTTGTAAGTTTCAGTTTAATCATCTGTAGATGAGAATAATATCAACCACACAGTGACAAAGAATTGAGCCAAGGCTTCATTTTTTTGGTGGGTCTTCCAGATAAAGTTTTATCCTTCTGCTGTCCCAACCAGCTGAATTCTCCTGAGGTTTCTAAATGTACTGATTATTAAGGGAATTTTCTGGAAACGCTGCCCCACAGGAGAAGATCTGGTTTTTACTGAAAAGAAGTGAGATTTTTTTTTAATTTTTTACTTTATTTTACTTTACAATCCTGTACTGGAAGAAGTGAGAATTTGATGAACCAGTGACAAGGACGAGGGGACCACCATGGCCCTAGGCCAGGGCTATGGGGGATCAATGAGGTCTTTTATCTTTCTGGAGTTTGTGTTTTGATTGGAGAGGAAAGAAATGAACAACATTAAAGCTGAAAAGAATACATAACGTCCCCAGGATTTGTAGGGTAAGAGACAAGTATCTGTCTGTCTTTTAGAAAGAAAGCAGCTTCCAACATAAATGGGCTGGGGCTTGATAAGGCCACCAAGAAGTGATCTCAGAGAAGGGGTGGTATTCAAGGTGCCAGCTTTCTGTAGCTCCCTGAGAGGCCCTGAATTGAAAAGTATCCCTTCTTCTACCACCCTGCTCTCACGGCCTCCATGGTTGCGCAAAGGATGGGCACCTCTCATTCTCCCTTCTAAGGAGTGACTTGCTTCCAAGGTACCTGCTGCCCTCCCGAGCCAGGGAGGAGCCCAGGAGAGGCTCAGGCAGGGACCAGGTGTCTCTGCCTGAGTACAGTGCAACAGAGGGTCTGGCATGTGGGGTCCATCCTCTGGGCTCCCATTGATTGCCTAGTGAGAATTGGAGCTAAGAGCAAGACACAATGTCCAGCACAGAGGCTCTCACCACCCATCAAATACCCCAGTCTCCCACCACCTGCACAGTCTTGGCCCAGGCAAGCCTGGCCCTTCTTACCCTGGGGGAGTAGTTTCCAGATCTGAAATGTCATCTCTCCTCTCCAGGTCTCTGAATCCTCGTCAGCATTGAAGTCCTGTTTCTTATGAGTACGTGTGTGTCCAAGGGTTGGGGGTGCTGGGATGGGACGAGGGACATCTCATAAGCTGTTTTCTTCGCTCATTACCTGTACCTCACAGTTTAAAATTCAGTGACAACTTCCTTGCATACTAGGACCTGGTGCTGACATTTACTTCCTGCTCAGTGCTAGGCAGAAAGCCATGTTCCACAGAGAGATTCTCAGTGCACAGAGAGATGAAATGAGGAAATAAACAAATAAGTGAATGAACAAGTTAGTAGTAACTGACAGATTTCTTTTGTTATCATTTTGCACATGAATGCTTTACTCACAACAGTCAAAAGAAGGAAACAACTCAAGTGTCTATCGACATTTATCCACGGTGAATGAATAAAGAAAATGTACTGTATTCATACTATAGAACATTTCTCAGCTGTAGACCAGAATGAAGTACTGAGATGCGCTACAAATTGGATGAGCCTCAAGAATGTCACTCCTAGTTTAAAAAGGCAGACACAAAGGGTCATACTTTGTATGTATTTATATAAAATATCCAGAATAGGTAACAGAGACAGGCAGCTGCCTAGAGGTAGCAAGGGCCTGGGAGGAAGCAAGGATGGAGTGATAAATGGGTATGAGTTTTACTTTGGGATTAATGAAATAGTCTTGAACTAAACAGTAGTGGTAGTTGTACAATTATGTCAATGTCCTAAATGCCACTGAATTGTATACTTTAAATGATTAATTACAGGTAATTCCTGGAGTTCCAGTGGTTAGGATTCGGTGTTCTCACTGCCAGACCTCAGGTTCAGTCCCTGATTGGGGAACTTAGATCCTGAAAGCTAAACAACACAGTAAAAAAAAAAAAAAAAAAAAGTTATTTTTATATTATGTGAATTTCATCTCAATGAAAAAATAATAACCAAATTCACAGAATTGAGTGTATAATTCTTGAATCAATAGGCATTTCTCCCTTTAGTCTTTGAATGCAAATCTCTTATAATTTCAGACTTAGGCAGGCTTCTTAAGGTAATGTGATTTTTTAAAACGTTTGGTCATTTTTCCAAACAAATTAGTATGTGGTCACTAAATACAAAAAGAAGAAAATTTAAATTGCCTGAATTGTGCCCCTTAGAAAGAACAACTGTTAACACTTGTGTGTGCTCTTCTTGTGGCTCTTCCCATGTGTGTTACATGTGCACATGCCTGACACATGTGTGGACATGTTGAAGAAACCGAATCATATTAAAGTGTTTATAACTTACTTTTATCACTTAATAATGCACAATAATATCATCTATCTTCCATAATTCTAAAAGCATGTTTTTTTCTCTTCTTTATATTAAAATAGAATTGATCTATAATATATTAGAATCATATGTACATCATAATAATTCACATTTGCATATATTGTGAAATGATTGTCACAATAAGTCATCAACACACATAGTTACGATTTGTGTGTGATGAGAACTTTTAAGATCTGCTTGCTCAGCAATGTTCAAGCATGCAACCCAGGATTACTAACTATAGTAACTTTGCTGTACATTGTATTCCTGGGATTCAACTTTTTTTTAACTGGACACTTGTACCTTTTGAAGATTTCTATCCATTCTGCCCACTTCTCAACCCCACCTCTAGCAACCACAAATCTGTTCTCTGTATCTGTATGTCATTATTGTTCATTTGTTTTCTTAGATTTCACATATGAGTGAGATCGTATAGTGCCGCCTTCTCTGTGACTTATTCCACTAAGCACGGTGCCTTCAGGGTTCACCAGTGTTGCTGCAAATAGCAGGATTTCATTCCCTTTTATGCATGAATGATGTTCCATTGTATGTGCACCCTGCATTTTCTACACCCGTTCATCCATCCACAGATACTTGGGCTCTAGGCTGCATCCATGTCTGGGCTACCATGAATGACGCTGCAACTTGGGGGTGCATATATCTTTTCAGGTTAGTGTTTCCATTTTCTTAGGTTGAATGCTCAGAAGTGGAATTGATGGATTATACGGTAGCTCTAGTTTTAACT
>NW_024074335.1:0-1603 GCF_014754425.2 Oryx dammah
AACTAAAATGGACTGGAATGGGTGAATTTAACTCAGATGACCATTATATCTACTACTGCGGGCAGGAATCCCTCAGAAGAAATGGAGTAGCCATCATGGTCAACAAAAGAGTCCGAAATGCAGTACTTGGATGCAATCTCAAAAACGACAGCATGATCTCTGTTCGTTTCCAAGGCAAACCATTCAATAGCACAGTAATCAAGTCTATACCCCAACCAGTAATGCTGTAGAAGCTGAAGTTGAATGGTTTTATGAAGACCTACAAGACCTTTTAGAACTAACACCCAAAAAACATGTCCTTTTCATTATAGGGGACTGGAATGCAAAAGTAGGAAATCAAGACACACCTGGAGTAACAGGCAAATTTGGCCTTGGAGTACGGAATGAAGCAGGGCAAAGACTAATAGAGTTTTGCCAAGAGAACGCACTGGTCATAGCAAACACCCTCTTCCAACAACACAAGAGAAGACTCTACACATGGACATCACCAGATGGTCAACACCAAAATCAGATTGATTATATTCTTTGCAGCCAAAGATGGAGAAGCTCTATACAGTCAACAAAAACAAGACCAGGAGCTGACTGTGGCTCAGATCATGAAATCCTTATTACCAAATTCAGACTCAAATTGAAGAAAGTAGGGAAAACTGCTAGACCATTCAGGTATGACCTAAATCAAATCCCTTATGATTATACAGTGGAAGTGAGAAATAGATTTAAGGGCCTGGATCTGATAGATAGAGTGCCTGATGAACTATGGAATGAGGTTCATGACATTTTACAGGAGACAGGGATCAAGACCATCCCCATGGAAAAGAAATGCAAAAAAGCAAAATGGCTGCCTGGGGAGGCCTTACAAATAGCTGTGAAAAGAAGAGAGGCAAAAAGCAAAGGAGAAAAGGAAAGCTATAAGCATCTGAATGCAGAGTTCCAAAGAATAGCAAGGAGAGATTTAAAAAAAAAAAAAGCCTTCTTCAGTGATCAATGCAAAGAAATAGAGGAAAACAATAGAATGGGAAAGCCTAGAGATCTCTTCAAGAAAATTAGAGATACCAAGGAAACATTTCATGCAAAGATGGGCTCAATAAAGGACAGAAATAGTATGAACCTAACAGAAGCAAAAGATATTAAGAAGAGGTGGCAAGAATACACAGAAGAACTGTACAAAAAAGATCTTCATGAGCCAGATAATCACGATGGTGTGATCACTCACCTAGAGCCAGACATCCTGGAATGTGAAGTCAAGTGGGCCTTAGAAAGCATCACTACGAACAACGCTAGTGGGGGTGATGGCATTCCAGTTGAGCTGTTTCAAATCCTGAAAGATGATGCTGTGAAAGTGCTGCACTCAATATGCCAGCAAATTTGGAAAACTCAGCAGTGGTCACAGGACTGGAAAAGGTCAGTTTTCATTCCACTCACAAAGAAAGGCAATGCCAAAGAATGCTCAAACTACTGCACAGTTGCACTCATCTCACACACTAGTAAAGTAATGCTTCAAATTCTCCAAGCCAGGGTTCAGCAATATGTGAACCGTGAACTCCCTGATGTTCAAGCTGGTTTTAGGAAAGGCAGAAGAACCAGAGATCAAATTGCCAACATC
>NW_024074335.1:1613-3216 GCF_014754425.2 Oryx dammah
AACTAAAATGGACTGGAATGGGTGAATTTAACTCAGATGACCATTATATCTACTACTGCGGGCAGGAATCCCTCAGAAGAAATGGAGTAGCCATCATGGTCAACAAAAGAGTCCGAAATGCAGTACTTGGATGCAATCTCAAAAACGACAGCATGATCTCTGTTCGTTTCCAAGGCAAACCATTCAATAGCACAGTAATCAAGTCTATACCCCAACCAGTAATGCTGTAGAAGCTGAAGTTGAATGGTTTTATGAAGACCTACAAGACCTTTTAGAACTAACACCCAAAAAACATGTCCTTTTCATTATAGGGGACTGGAATGCAAAAGTAGGAAATCAAGACACACCTGGAGTAACAGGCAAATTTGGCCTTGGAGTACGGAATGAAGCAGGGCAAAGACTAATAGAGTTTTGCCAAGAGAACGCACTGGTCATAGCAAACACCCTCTTCCAACAACACAAGAGAAGACTCTACACATGGACATCACCAGATGGTCAACACCAAAATCAGATTGATTATATTCTTTGCAGCCAAAGATGGAGAAGCTCTATACAGTCAACAAAAACAAGACCAGGAGCTGACTGTGGCTCAGATCATGAAATCCTTATTACCAAATTCAGACTCAAATTGAAGAAAGTAGGGAAAACTGCTAGACCATTCAGGTATGACCTAAATCAAATCCCTTATGATTATACAGTGGAAGTGAGAAATAGATTTAAGGGCCTGGATCTGATAGATAGAGTGCCTGATGAACTATGGAATGAGGTTCATGACATTTTACAGGAGACAGGGATCAAGACCATCCCCATGGAAAAGAAATGCAAAAAAGCAAAATGGCTGCCTGGGGAGGCCTTACAAATAGCTGTGAAAAGAAGAGAGGCAAAAAGCAAAGGAGAAAAGGAAAGCTATAAGCATCTGAATGCAGAGTTCCAAAGAATAGCAAGGAGAGATTTAAAAAAAAAAAAAGCCTTCTTCAGTGATCAATGCAAAGAAATAGAGGAAAACAATAGAATGGGAAAGCCTAGAGATCTCTTCAAGAAAATTAGAGATACCAAGGAAACATTTCATGCAAAGATGGGCTCAATAAAGGACAGAAATAGTATGAACCTAACAGAAGCAAAAGATATTAAGAAGAGGTGGCAAGAATACACAGAAGAACTGTACAAAAAAGATCTTCATGAGCCAGATAATCACGATGGTGTGATCACTCACCTAGAGCCAGACATCCTGGAATGTGAAGTCAAGTGGGCCTTAGAAAGCATCACTACGAACAACGCTAGTGGGGGTGATGGCATTCCAGTTGAGCTGTTTCAAATCCTGAAAGATGATGCTGTGAAAGTGCTGCACTCAATATGCCAGCAAATTTGGAAAACTCAGCAGTGGTCACAGGACTGGAAAAGGTCAGTTTTCATTCCACTCACAAAGAAAGGCAATGCCAAAGAATGCTCAAACTACTGCACAGTTGCACTCATCTCACACACTAGTAAAGTAATGCTTCAAATTCTCCAAGCCAGGGTTCAGCAATATGTGAACCGTGAACTCCCTGATGTTCAAGCTGGTTTTAGGAAAGGCAGAAGAACCAGAGATCAAATTGCCAACATC
>NW_024074336.1:0-3215 GCF_014754425.2 Oryx dammah
AGACAAATATCACATGATATCACTTATATGGGGAATCTGAAAAAGATATACAAATTAACTTATAAGCAGAACAAAAAGAGACCCACAGACATAGAAAGCAAATTTATGGTTACCAAAGGAGAAGGAGGGGTGAGGGATAAATTAGGAGTCTGAGATTAACATATACATACTGCTATATATAACTCAGACTTAAATTGAAGAAAGTAAGGAAAACCACTAGACCATTCAGGTATGACCTAAATCAAATCCCATATGATTACACAGTGGAAGTGACAAATAGATTCAACGGCCTAGATCTAATAGACAGAAAGCCTGAAGACCTATGGTTGGAGGTTTGTAACATTGTACAGGAGGCTTTGATCAAGACCATCCCCAAGAAAAAGAAATATAAAAAGGCAAATTGGTTGTCTGAGGAGGCCATACAAATACTGAGAAAAGAAGAGAAGCAAAAGGCAAAGGAGAAAAGGAAAGATATACTCACCTGAATGCAGAGTTCCAGAGAAAAGCATAGAGAGATAAGAAAGCCTTCCTCAGTGATCAGTGCAAAGAAATAGAGGGAAACAACAGAATGGCAAAGACTAGAGATCTCTTCAAGAAAATCAGAGATACCAAGGGAACACTTCATGCAAAGATGGACAAAATAAAAGACAGAAACAGAAGTAGAAGACATTAAGAAGAGGTTGCAAGAACACACAGAAGAACTATACGAAAAAGATCTTCATGACCCAGATAATCATGATGATGTGATCACTAATCTAGAGCCAGACATCTCGGAATGTGAAGTCGAGTGGGCCTTAGGAAGCATCACTATGAACAAAGCTAGTGGCGGTGATGGAATTCCAGCTGGGCTCTTTCAGATCCTAAAAGATGATGCTGTAAAAGGGCTGCACTCAATATGCCAGCAAATTTGGAAAACTCAGCAGTGGCCACAGGACTGGAAAAGGTCAGTTTTCATTCCAATCCCAAGGAAAGGCAATGTCAAAGAATGCTCGAACTACCACATAATTGCATTCATCTCACACACTAGTAAAATAATGCTCAAAATTCTCCAAGCCAGGCTTCAGCAGTACGTGAACCGTGAACTTCCAGATGTTCAAGCCAGTTTTATAAAAGGCAGAGGAACTAGAGATCAAATTGCCAACATCTCTGGATCATTGAAAAAGCAAGAGAGTTCCAGGAAAGCATCTATTTCTGCTTTATTGACTATGCCAAAGCCTTTGACTGTGTGGATCACAATAAACTGTGGAAAATTCTTTAAGAGATGGGACTACCAGACCACCTGACTTGCCTCTTGAAAAACCTATACGGAGGACAGGAAGCAACAGTTAGAACTGGACATGGAACAACAGACTGGCTCCAAATAGGAAAAGGAGTACATCAAGGCTGTATATTGCCACCCTGCTTATTTAACTTCTATGCAGAGTATATCATGAGAAATGCTGGGCTGGAGGAAGTATGAGCTGGAATCAAGATTGCCAGGAGAAATATCAGTGACCTCCAATATGCAGATGACACCACCCTTATCGCAGAAAGTGAATGAGAACTAAAGAGCCTCTTGATGAAAGTGAAAGAGGAGAGTGAAAAAGTTGGCTTAAAGCTCAACATTCAGAAAACTAAGATCATGTCATCTGACCCCATCACTTCATGGGAAATAGATGGGGAAACAGTGTCAGACTTTATTTTGGGGGGCTCCAAAATCACTGAGGAAGGTGATTGCAGCTATGAAATTAAAAGACACTTACTCCTTGGAAGGAAAGTTATGAGCAAATTAGATAGCATATTAAAAAGCAGAGACATTACTCTGCCAAGAAAGGTTCATCTAGTCAAGGCTATGGTTTTTCCAGTGGTCACGTATGGATGTGAGAGTTAGACTTTGAAGAAAGCTGAGCGCCAAAGAATTGATGCTTTTGAACTGTGGTGCTGCAGAAGACTCTTGAGAGTCCCTTGGACAGCAAGGAGATCCAACCAGTCCATCCTACAGATCAGTCCTGAGTGTTCATTGGAAGGATTGATGTTGAAGCTGAGACTCCAATACTTTGGCCACCTGATGCGAGGAGCTGATTCATTGGAAAAGACTCTGATGCTGGGAGGGATTGGGGTCAGGAGGAGAAGGGGATGACAGAGGATGAGATGACTGGATGGCATCACCGACTCGATGGACAATAGTTTGAGTATACTCCGGGAGTTGGTTATGGACCGGGACGCCTGGCGTGCTGCGGTTCATAGGGTTGCAAAGAGTTGGACATGGCTGAGCGACTGAACTGAACTGAACTGAACTGAGCACTAAAGAATAGGTGTTTTCAAACTGCGGTGCTGGAGAAGACTCTTGAGAGACCCTTGGACTGCAAGGAGGGGAAACCACTCAATCCTAAAGGAAATCAGTCCTGAATATTCATTGGAAGGAGTGATGCTGAAGCTGAAGTTCCAGTACTTTGGCCAGGTGATGTGAAGAGCGGACTCACTGGAAAAGACTCTGATGCTACAAAAGATTGACGGCAGGAGAAGGAGGAGGCAGCAGAGGATGAAATAGTTGAATGGTGTCATCATCTCAATGAACATGAATCTGAACAAACTCCAGGAGATAGTGAAGGACAGGAAAACGTGTCATGCTGCATTCCATAGGGTTGCTAAGAGTTGGAAATGACTTAGCAACTGAACAACAGCAACAAACTTAGGTACAACAGAAGTATTGCATTTAATTCTCATAGTTCTAAAGAGATGTCTGTTAGTTAGATCAACAAATAAACATTAATACCAGATTAATTTAATACTGAATATTTCCCAGTTCATGAGAACATAAAATTCATTTAATTTAATTTCTCTTGTATTTAGAATTGTTTGATTTGTAAGTGCTTACTTTTCTTTAAACAAATTAAATAGAGCTCATTTACAACTTAACCTCAACAATATTATCCAAGGATGAAGTCACGTACTGAGACATACATATGTTCAGACAGATACAATGAGAGATCTAGCTTCATTTTCAAAACTTAGTCATGAATCAGATATCACAGTATAAAATTCACTACTTTATAAGATCAAGCTTGCTTTTACTAACTGTATATATAGCAAGAACCATTCGGGAACCAGTTTTTAAGACTTTTACCTAAATCAACTTTCTCTAAGATTTAAACAAAATGGTGACCACACAATGTTATCCCATTTCACAAGACAGAATAGCCATCTCAAATCACTACAGAGAACACAAAGTATAA
>NW_024074337.1:0-972 GCF_014754425.2 Oryx dammah
TCATTAATTTCTTCTTGCAGGAGAACTGCTTTAGAGAATTGTATTGTTTTCTGCACACATGAGCCAAAATCAGCCATAGGTATACAGATATCCCCTCCCTTGGAACCTCCCTTCCATCTCCTCCACGCTATGAAGTTCAAAACCAAACAGAACAGTTGTCATCGGTTCAGTTCAGTTCAGTCACTCAGTGGCGTCCGACATTTTGCCACCCCGTGAATGGCAGCACGCCTGGCCTCCCTGTTCCTCACCGTCTCCCAGAGCTCACTCAGACTCACGTCCATCGAGTCCGCGGTGCCACCCAGCCATCTAATCCTCGGTCGTCCTCTTCTCCTCCTGCCCCCAATCCCTCCCGGCATCAGAGTCTTTTCCAATGAGTCAACTCTTTGCAGGAGGTGGCCAAAGTCCTGGAGCTTCCGCTTTAGCATCATTCCCTCCAGCGAAATCCTCGGGTTGATCTCCTTCAGAATGGACTGGTTGGATCTCCTTGCAGTCCAAGGGACTCTCAAGAGTCTTCTCCAACACCACACTTCCAAAGCATCAATTCTTCGGCGCTCAGCCTTCTTCACAGTCCAACTCTCACACCCATACATGACCGCAGGAAAACCCAGAGCGTTGGCTAGACGGACATTAGTCGGCAAAGTAATGTCTCTGCTTTTGAATATACTATCTCGCTTGGGCAGAAATTTTCTTCCAAGGAATAAGCGTATTTTAATTGCATGGCTGCAGTCACCATCTGCTGTGATGTTGGAGCCCCCCAAAATAAAGCCTGACACTGTTTCCACTGTTTCCCCATCTATTTCCCATTACGTGATGGGACCAGATGCCACGATCTTTCTTTTCTCAAAGTTGACCTGTAAGCCAACTTGTTCGCTCTCCTCTTTCACTTTCATCAAAGAGGCCCTGTAGATCCTCTTCACTCTCTGCTATCAGGGTGGTGTCCTCTGTCTATCTGAGGTTATTAAGATTTCTCCC
>NW_024074337.1:1072-1523 GCF_014754425.2 Oryx dammah
TCCCGTTCTAACTGTGGCTTCCTGACCTGCATACCTATTTCTCAAGATGCAGGTCAGGTGATCTGCTATTCCCATCTCTTGAAGAAGTTTCCACAGTTCATTGTCGTCGACACAACCAAGAACTGTACAAAGATCACTAATCGAGAGCCAGACATCTTGGACAGTGAAGTCAAGTGGGCCATAGAAAGCATCACTATGAACAAAGTTAGTGGAGGTGAAGGAATTCCAGTTGGGCTGTTTCAAATCCTGAAAGACGATGCTGCAGTCAATACGCCAGCATCTTGGGAAAACTCAGCCTTGGCGACAGTACCGGAAAAGGTCGGTTTTCACTCCTATTCCAAAGAAAGGCAATGCCAAAGAATGCTCAACCTACTGTACAATGGCACTCATCTCCCATGCTAGGAAAGTCATGCTCAAAATTCTCCAAGCCAGGCTTCAGCAATACGTGAAC
>NW_024074337.1:1623-3215 GCF_014754425.2 Oryx dammah
AACATCCGCTGGATCATGGGAAAAGCAAGAGAGTTCCAGAAAAAAAATCTATTTCTGCTTTATTGACTACACTCATGCTCATGTCTGGGCGGCGTACCACATGCCTCAGTTTCATTCTGACCTTTCTATCTTCTGTTTGCCCCTAGGATCTTCAGCTCACTCTTTCTGAGAAAGGGCTTCTTGCTGCAAACATCTCTAACGTCCCTAATCTCTAGAAGACAGTAGAATATGCTCACATTGCCGCATGCCTTAAATCTTTAGCTTCTACCTATTTTAATTAATCCTAAACCTTAATTCCTGGGAGATTCCCGCCTGGTGGGCTGCCGGTCTATGGGGTCGACCAGAGTCCAACACGACTCATGTGACTTAGCTGCAGCAGTAGCAGCAAACCCTAAGTTCAGCAAACTCCTTTGCCATAAACACTTGCTTCATAAATTGCCTTCAGATAGGAATCCCTCCCATGGGCTCAAGCTGCGGCCTCTGTGCTCACCCTGGAACACTCTTTTGGAAAAGTCCTTGAACAAGTGTCAGTGATTAACCTTATGTATTATTCTTGGAGCACAGCTGCAGAAGGCTTTATGCCTTCTCATGCTCCTCTCGGAAACAAGAAGCACCTTAACATTCTCTTGAGTCAGCTCAGCCCAGGAAAGGAAAAAACAGGTCAGAATCACAAAGCCTAAGTCCTTCCTGGTGACCATGCCTTCAGAACAAAGGGAGGGTGGTTAGGGGCCTTGCCTCCCTTTTGTCAGTAATGCCTATTGCGGCCCCCAACAACCTACTGTTTCAGGTGCTTGCTTTGTGTGAACACTCATTGTCCTTTTAAGTATTCCCTAGATGTAGTCTAGTTAGTTATTCATGTATAGAATGTGCAACTTGTGTGGCTTGAAAAGATGAGCCACTCGGCCCCGGCACCTCCAGGTCACCACTAGCCAGTAGCTCAGCCTTAGGCCGCAGCTCCCTACTCCGCATAGTGGCAGGAGATCCCAAACACGCCTCTCCCCGCCCGTGCCAGCCTTGGGACAGCTCGCTGCAACCCTAGCGTGTCCCGCTCCCTGACCCGGAGCTGCAAGCAACCCCAAGGTGCGCGCATGCCCGCTTGGTACCCGCGCTTCTCCTGGCGAGAGCATCGCGTGCCCCCTTTCCTCTGAGCGCCGAGCGAGCCCCACTTTCATGTTGCAACAGGGTCCACCGGCACGCGCGGCAGCAGACACCTTCCTGCAAAGGCTGCAGGGCGCAAGCCCTGCCTTCTTGCGCACGGGGTGGATCCCGCCACCCGCGGCGCGTGCCCCCACATCCTGCACTCGCGGCGTGCGTGAGACCCCGATTCCTAGGCATCGGGGAACGGTTGCCTTCCTCTGCACCCCGGCATGCGCGGCGCGAAACTCCCCTTCCTGCACAGGCGGCGCAAGCACCCCCATTCCTGTGCGAGTGGCGGGGCCCCAGAACCTCGTGCCAGCGCCGCCCCAGAACCTCGTGCAAGCACATGCCGGCCAGCCCTACACCGGCACGAGGGACGCGAGCCCCCCAACACATTTTCTACCCGGTCTGCAGGGCGCCAGCTCTCTCTTCTTGCAATCGCGGGGCTCCACGCC
>NW_024074338.1:0-3214 GCF_014754425.2 Oryx dammah
GAAGGTCTGTGAGCGCTGGGAAGTTGGGCAGCCCAGTGGATCTTTAGAGGTTAGATTGGCTGAGCAGGTTCCCATTGAATCTGAGGAGGGAATCTAGGCTTTAGGGGAAGAGGAGTTGGGTGAGTAGCTTCTGAGAGAAAAGAGAGAGTTGACAATCGAATCTGTGGGGATCTGGGAGGTAAATTTGGAGTGTTTCAGCTTGGGGAGAGCCGGGGATGGAACACATTTGGAGAACAGGGGAAGAGTTGGGACCTGTCTCAGTTGTTCCACAAACAAGGAGCCCTGGTTTTCCGGTGAGCTTTGCTGTGAGGATGTCGTGGAAAGGCCGTTTTCCCCCTCTGTTTCCCTTGGTCCTCCCTGGGTCTGGCGCGGGAGTATGGAAGAAGTGTTAGAGTAGGAGTGAGGTCAGGAAGCTAGTTCTCAGGGCTCCTGGAGGAGCCAGGCAGGCTGCTTCAGGAAGAGGGTGGCCTTGCCTAGAGGGAGGGGGGTTCCCCTGGCCCCCCGCAGGAGGGTCACCTCCTTGTTCCTTGTCTCCCTGGGTAGGAAGCCAAGCTCTGGCTGCCTAGGAGTGGGGGCAGAGGTGCCAGGAGTCTCGCCGGCCAGGGTTCTGGTGGGACCCCCTGACCTTGCCACCCTCTACCCACAGCCCTCGGCGTTGCTGACGCCCCCAGTGTCGTTGAGCACCCGGGAGCCAGAGGGCCAGAGCGTGCTGATGCCGAACCTGCTGCCGCCCCTGCTGGGCCTCTCTGCGAACTGAGTGCGGGGACTGCCACTTCTGCCGAGACATGAAATTCGGGGGTCCCGGGTACACGAAGCAGTCGTGTCTGCTTCAGCAGTGCACTGCCGTGAGTTCTGCCCCTGCTGCAGGGGGGCACCCTTCCCCAGCTGACCTCAGCACCTATCTGGGGAGCTGGGGGTGACTCCATCGAGGGTCAGGTAAAGTTGCCATAGATTCACTCGTTCGTTCACCGGCTGGTTCACATATCTGCCAGGCCCATTTCTGTCCTCAGCGTCAAACTGGGGCCAATGTTAGGGTCCACAGAAAAATCCCTCCCACACCCTACTTCAGGCCTTTCCCAACTTTCAGAGGCAGAGACCCACAGAAAGCTCGGGCCCCCTTGGACACCCTCCCCAGAGCCAAGAATGGGTCTTTGCTTTCTTCGGCCTCCTCTTGACCTGTGAGAGGGGCCTCGGATTTGAAGCTAGTCTTACCCACTGTGTGACCTTGAGCAAATCACTGTGACCCTCAAGGTACCTCCTCCGTGAAATGTTTCCTTTGTTGAGTTGTAAAGGTCAAACAGCATAGATAAGAAGGTACCTGCTGCCAGGCTCAGCACACAGTAGGTATCCAAGAACCATGGGGTTGTGCTCGCCTTCCTCATCCTTAGTGCTCCCCAGGGCTCCCGAGAGTGGGCCTTTCCCAGTAGCCTGGCGGTGCCCTCCCGGCCGTCTCCGTCTGTCCCCATCTCTGTCAGCGTCTCTCTGTCCTCCGACTGCTTCCATCTCTCTGTTTTCTTTGGACGCTTCTCCATCTCTTTTTCTCTCTGGGTCCTTCTTGTCTCCCTCTACGACTTCCCGTATCTGTCATGTCCTTGCTCCCCCGAGTTTCTCCACCGCTTGCGTCTGCCTCTCTGAGCATCTCTTTGTCTTCCCGTCTCCTGTTTCCTCTTGGCCCGCTGTAGCCTGTGCATATCTCCACCTCATCTCCAGGAAGGGACACCTGTCACTCTGTTTGCCTCTGTCCTTCTCCCTGTCGTGTCCTGGCCAGGAACACGCCTGCTGGCCCTGTGGTGGAAGGGCTACTCCAGACAAATTTCAGCCACCTTTGCCCAGGGTCACTCCACCTGCTGCTCTCCCCGTCCCCCATCCCACCCCTGTGGCCCTGCTGCCTCTCCCTTTGATGCCCTCCACCCCTTCCCCTCCCTCTGCCCTAATCCACACCTTCCCTTCTCCTCAAGTCAGGTTTATGGAGACCAAAAAAAAAAAAAATCTCACCCCTTTGAAGAGTTTTATGTACAGGAATAAATTAATTTTTTGTAAATAAAGTGTTTAACAAGAACATTGAATTTACCAGTATATACAGTCATTGACAATAGGGAAACACATTTAACGAGAATAAGATCCTTGGAGTATGGCCTGGTCCCTCCAGCCATCCGCAAAAGCCACACTATAAATAGGAGCTTCAGGAGAGCCCAGGCCCAGAATGCCATCTGTCATCCCAAAGTGGATGTGACCTGAGCAAGAAACAGATGTGACTCGTGTCCTTAGCTTTTCAAGAGTCAGACATCCATTGAATAGAATTGAAGCACTGTAAGATGGGAAGTTGGAGCAGTGGCCACACTCAGAGAGGTAGTCTAGAGCAGGAAGTGAACTCCAGAAAAAAGGGAGGCCTCGTTGCTCAGAAAGTCCATATCTTCATGCCGGAAGTGAGGTCGATAGAGACAAGAAGGCTGTCCCTGGACCTCTTCTAAATGACAGGAAGGGGACCAACTGTACTCCCCCTGTAGAGTGGGAAGTGAAAGTGAAAAGTGTTCCTCACTCGGGCGCATCCCACTCTTGTGACCCCATGGACTGTAAGTGAAACCTCTTCAAAGAGGTATTTCTTTCCACCCAGGAAGTGAGCCACCAGTACCACTGGAATGGGAATTCATGAGCTGCTGTCCATGGAGTCCCGCCCAGATCTGGAAGGGAGGCCACAGGACCTGGGCAGGAAGGCCCAGGCATAAGGACTAGAGGCCTGGTCCCCAGGAAATGTTCCCAGATACATGGTACACAAGCCTGCTAGACAACAAGGCAGAAAAGAATCCCTGGTGAGAAAAAACAAAACAGGAAAGAATCAGCTGTGAAAGGGAAAGGGTTGCAGCCTCTAAGAGGAAATCTCACCTCCTCTATTGAGAGTATTTGTCCTTGAGCTCACCCAAGAAAGTCACAGCTCGGTCTGTCCAAAAGCCGAAGTCCCGAATTATTACATACCCTCGACACCTCTTCTGGAAAGCTGTGTCCCCTAAGGGGACATTACTGAGGTGGGTGTTTGCTGGGGTGTGGTCACGCCCAGGGCAGTCATGAAGCCAGCCAAGTTGCCCGCTAGGCCTTTGGCCTTGAGTCTTGCTTCCCAAAGCTGATCCTCCACGATGGAATTGCCATGGTTGAGGTCATCCTGATCAAGCATCGCAAGCAGGAGGTGCTGGCTGAAGGACCAGAAGGCCTCCTGGAT
>NW_024074339.1:0-3214 GCF_014754425.2 Oryx dammah
GAAGGTCTGTGAGCGCTGGGAAGTTGGGCAGCCCAGTGGATCTTTAGAGGTTAGATTGGCTGAGCAGGTTCCCATTGAATCTGAGGAGGGAATCTAGGCTTTAGGGGAAGAGGAGTTGGGTGAGTAGCTTCTGAGAGAAAAGAGAGAGTTGACAATCGAATCTGTGGGGATCTGGGAGGTAAATTTGGAGTGTTTCAGCTTGGGGAGAGCCGGGGATGGAACACATTTGGAGAACAGGGGAAGAGTTGGGACCTGTCTCAGTTGTTCCACAAACAAGGAGCCCTGGTTTTCCGGTGAGCTTTGCTGTGAGGATGTCGTGGAAAGGCCGTTTTCCCCCTCTGTTTCCCTTGGTCCTCCCTGGGTCTGGCGCGGGAGTATGGAAGAAGTGTTAGAGTAGGAGTGAGGTCAGGAAGCTAGTTCTCAGGGCTCCTGGAGGAGCCAGGCAGGCTGCTTCAGGAAGAGGGTGGCCTTGCCTAGAGGGAGGGGGGTTCCCCTGGCCCCCCGCAGGAGGGTCACCTCCTTGTTCCTTGTCTCCCTGGGTAGGAAGCCAAGCTCTGGCTGCCTAGGAGTGGGGGCAGAGGTGCCAGGAGTCTCGCCGGCCAGGGTTCTGGTGGGACCCCCTGACCTTGCCACCCTCTACCCACAGCCCTCGGCGTTGCTGACGCCCCCAGTGTCGTTGAGCACCCGGGAGCCAGAGGGCCAGAGCGTGCTGATGCCGAACCTGCTGCCGCCCCTGCTGGGCCTCTCTGCGAACTGAGTGCGGGGACTGCCACTTCTGCCGAGACATGAAATTCGGGGGTCCCGGGTACACGAAGCAGTCGTGTCTGCTTCAGCAGTGCACTGCCGTGAGTTCTGCCCCTGCTGCAGGGGGGCACCCTTCCCCAGCTGACCTCAGCACCTATCTGGGGAGCTGGGGGTGACTCCATCGAGGGTCAGGTAAAGTTGCCATAGATTCACTCGTTCGTTCACCGGCTGGTTCACATATCTGCCAGGCCCATTTCTGTCCTCAGCGTCAAACTGGGGCCAATGTTAGGGTCCACAGAAAAATCCCTCCCACACCCTACTTCAGGCCTTTCCCAACTTTCAGAGGCAGAGACCCACAGAAAGCTCGGGCCCCCTTGGACACCCTCCCCAGAGCCAAGAATGGGTCTTTGCTTTCTTCGGCCTCCTCTTGACCTGTGAGAGGGGCCTCGGATTTGAAGCTAGTCTTACCCACTGTGTGACCTTGAGCAAATCACTGTGACCCTCAAGGTACCTCCTCCGTGAAATGTTTCCTTTGTTGAGTTGTAAAGGTCAAACAGCATAGATAAGAAGGTACCTGCTGCCAGGCTCAGCACACAGTAGGTATCCAAGAACCATGGGGTTGTGCTCGCCTTCCTCATCCTTAGTGCTCCCCAGGGCTCCCGAGAGTGGGCCTTTCCCAGTAGCCTGGCGGTGCCCTCCCGGCCGTCTCCGTCTGTCCCCATCTCTGTCAGCGTCTCTCTGTCCTCCGACTGCTTCCATCTCTCTGTTTTCTTTGGACGCTTCTCCATCTCTTTTTCTCTCTGGGTCCTTCTTGTCTCCCTCTACGACTTCCCGTATCTGTCATGTCCTTGCTCCCCCGAGTTTCTCCACCGCTTGCGTCTGCCTCTCTGAGCATCTCTTTGTCTTCCCGTCTCCTGTTTCCTCTTGGCCCGCTGTAGCCTGTGCATATCTCCACCTCATCTCCAGGAAGGGACACCTGTCACTCTGTTTGCCTCTGTCCTTCTCCCTGTCGTGTCCTGGCCAGGAACACGCCTGCTGGCCCTGTGGTGGTAGGGCTACTCCAGACAAATTTCAGCCACCTTTGCCCAGGGTCACTCCACCTGCTGCTCTCCCCGTCCCCCATCCCACCCCTGTGGCCCTGCTGCCTCTCCCTTTGATGCCCTCCACCCCTTCCCCTCCCTCTGCCCTAATCCACACCTTCCCTTCTCCTCAAGTCAGGTTTATGGAGACCAAAAAAAAAAAAAATCTCACCCCTTTGAAGAGTTTTATGTACAGGAATAAATTAATTTTTTGTAAATAAAGTGTTTAACAAGAACATTGAATTTACCAGTATATACAGTCATTGACAATAGGGAAACACATTTAACGAGAATAAGATCCTTGGAGTATGGCCTGGTCCCTCCAGCCATCCGCAAAAGCCACACTATAAATAGGAGCTTCAGGAGAGCCCAGGCCCAGAATGCCATCTGTCATCCCAAAGTGGATGTGACCTGAGCAAGAAACAGATGTGACTCGTGTCCTTAGCTTTTCAAGAGTCAGACATCCATTGAATAGAATTGAAGCACTGTAAGATGGGAAGTTGGAGCAGTGGCCACACTCAGAGAGGTAGTCTAGAGCAGGAAGTGAACTCCAGAAAAAAGGGAGGCCTCGTTGCTCAGAAAGTCCATATCTTCATGCCGGAAGTGAGGTCGATAGAGACAAGAAGGCTGTCCCTGGACCTCTTCTAAATGACAGGAAGGGGACCAACTGTACTCCCCCTGTAGAGTGGGAAGTGAAAGTGAAAAGTGTTCCTCACTCGGGCGCATCCCACTCTTGTGACCCCATGGACTGTAAGTGAAACCTCTTCAAAGAGGTATTTCTTTCCACCCAGGAAGTGAGCCACCAGTACCACTGGAATGGGAATTCATGAGCTGCTGTCCATGGAGTCCCGCCCAGATCTGGAAGGGAGGCCACAGGACCTGGGCAGGAAGGCCCAGGCATAAGGACTAGAGGCCTGGTCCCCAGGAAATGTTCCCAGATACATGGTACACAAGCCTGCTAGACAACAAGGCAGAAAAGAATCCCTGGTGAGAAAAAACAAAACAGGAAAGAATCAGCTGTGAAAGGGAAAGGGTTGCAGCCTCTAAGAGGAAATCTCACCTCCTCTATTGAGAGTATTTGTCCTTGAGCTCACCCAAGAAAGTCACAGCTCGGTCTGTCCAAAAGCCGAAGTCCCGAATTATTACATACCCTCGACACCTCTTCTGGAAAGCTGTGTCCCCTAAGGGGACATTACTGAGGTGGGTGTTTGCTGGGGTGTGGTCACGCCCAGGGCAGTCATGAAGCCAGCCAAGTTGCCCGCTAGGCCTTTGGCCTTGAGTCTTGCTTCCCAAAGCTGATCCTCCACGATGGAATTGCCATGGTTGAGGTCATCCTGATCAAGCATCGCAAGCAGGAGGTGCTGGCTGAAGGACCAGAAGGCCTCCTGGAT
>NW_024074340.1:0-3212 GCF_014754425.2 Oryx dammah
CTCAGCAGAAAAAACAAACTTTGCACTCATGTCTTTGCTACGGAAAACACCACCCTGCGGCCTTCTGGTCGACCTCTTCGCAAAACCCCACCACGTGAGGCGCCACTGTTTACACACTTCAATGGGGGGACCTGGGTCACACACGGGCGAAGGTGCGCGCGAGCGCCCAGCTTCAAGCCCGGCCACTAGGCGTCTCGTTGCCCGGCCCCGAGCACTCAGTGTCCGCGCGCACGGAGACCAGACTCTGGAGAAGCCTCTGACGATCGGCCCGCCAGCAGCTCACTGTGTGGCGGAGGCGGATTAGGCGCCTCCGACCCCCGAGCGGGATCGGCGGACGGGACGTGAGCGCCCCCCGCCAGCCTGCGGGGTCCGCGCGGTCACCGCAGGGAGGGGACTGGCGGGCTGAGTGACTGACGTGCCCGCGGAGCCCCCCGGACAAGGGACGCGGGCGTTTCCCGAGTCAGGGGCCAACACGACCCGCGGAGGGTTCCCCGGCGGCAGGGTCCGGAGCCCGGCTCCCGCCGGACCTGAGGAGCGAACGTGGGCGCCGGTGAGCAGCCGCGCCGGGGCGGCCCTAGGCCCCAGGGCGGGAGGACGCACCCTGGGCGGCCCGCGGGCAGGGTTGTCGCGGTCCCACGGGATGGAGAACGGGGAGGTCAGGGCTCGATTTCCGAGTCCCAGTTGCGCACTCGGGCCCGTCCCTATCCCGGGAGAGATGTCAGCGACCGGGCATTAGGGTGAACGGGATCCACGGGTCAGCGATGTGGACACGCGGCACGGTTGTTCCGTCTCCAGGCCGCTGGTAAACGACACACTGGAGACAGTATCAGGTGCCAATAACCACAGGTGGGTCTGTGCGCAGAAGAGCACCCAGGAGTGCTGGTCGACCCAGTCAAGCACCCAGCCACAGTTTAGGGCACCGCAACGGTCCCACTCTAAAAAAAAAACCCTGGAAGCACCTTCAGCGATAGCAGGAGACGCCTAGGCCTCAGCGATGCCGGGACTTTCGCCGCCAGTGTTGCCGGCTCCTGGAACGCTTCCTCCTGCCTGGCTGCCAAGTCACTGCCCTTGCAGAGGTCGCAGACGCTCCAAAGGGAAGTCAGAGGCGCTTGAGTGTTCAGACGTGTCAGACTCTTTGCGACCGCAAGGACTGCAGCCCACCAGGCTCCTCTGACCGTGGGATTCTCCAGGCGAGAATCCTGGAGCGGGTTGCCACGCCCTCCTCCAGGGGATCTGCCCAACCCAGGGATCGAACTCACGACTCTTCCATCTCCGGCACTGGCAGGCAGGCTGTTTACCATGAGCGCCACCAGAGGGAACGGACGATCTCAAAGCGGCGGTCGGGTGGCTCCGGTCAGCCGGCTGGAACGGCCCCAGGGTGGATCCCTGTCACCGGCATGACGCGGAGGACGCAGCCGGGCCGGCAAACGCCCTAGCTCGTCCCGGGCCGTCTGCCCTGGAGCGGCTCCCGGCTCCGCACAGCGCGCCTCGGGGACGGCCCGGGACCCTGGAGCGGGAGGGGACGCCGGGGAGCGGGAAGGAGCTCCCTGGGCGCTTCTGCGGAGACGGGCCCGCCTCGAGACTCCCGGCGCGGCGGGTGCAACAAGGCGGACTTGAACTGCAAGGACTGTAAAACTGCAGCCATGAAAGTAATCGGAGAAATCTATGAATCGTTCATACTCTGTGATTTCAGAATGGAGTCCTTGTAAAGCAGTGTTTAAGTCTAGAAATCATCAAAGAAATGAACCATAAATGACTACAAACTGATCTTTACATATTTCACAAAGACCCATGATAACAAACGGGTATCTGGGGAACACTTGTGCAAATTCACGTGTAATAAAAAAAAATTGAAATCAGCATTACTTCATATAGAAGCAGGGCATTTGGAATTATAGCCATTAAGAGGAAGTAGGTAGGTAAATTCTAGTACAACCACGCAGGGCAATCGGCAATTTGTGTTTTGGTTATTGATGTTTTTAAAATGAGATAAATCTGCAGGTACTTGGAAGGAAGTTGGAGATGAACTATTCAACGAAAATAAGTCATAGAACTCCCAGTGGTGTTATTTTTCAAAAATAGAACATCCACCATTTAAGGAAATTTGGATGGAAAGGCCAAGGAATTAAAATTGCTTAACCAATTTTAAAAAACCACAAAAATCAAGTCTTCCTTGTAACCTAGTCTCTGGAGTCAGAAAGGTGAATGTCTCTAGAAAAAAAGATGTGCCACACCTCCTACTTTTCTCCCCCCTCCAACTACAGCCTCTGGGCTGGCAACTGGCATCCCAGCCGCTCAATGTCTGTGCTCCTCCTGGACCCAGAGCCAAGCGGGGTGGGAGGCAGCCTGGACTCTACAGACCTGGGCTCAGGCCTCTTTCCTCGTCCTGGGTGCTCCCCCCGCAACCATTCACTCAGTCCCGCCCCGCCCCGATCATTCCCCCCAGGGCCTCCTTCCTCGTCCTGGGTGTCCCCGCCCCAGCCTTCTCTCCGTGAGCCTGGAGCAGTTTCCCAATGGAAGGACATTCTTTCCCACAGCAGGTGCCAACCAAGGGGACGGCAGAGCTTGGCTCCTGGACACACGGTGTGCACTTTCTCCTCACATCTGATGAGGACGCCTGATCACAGTGGAGAGGACACAGGCACCGCCTCCTGACCCCAAGGTTAGTATAAACCTTCAGTAGTGCAGAGTTGTGGACATTGCATCAAGACCTCACTTTTTGATGACAACATTCCTGGGTAACTAGTAAGTAACATATAATATGTAGTTTTTATTTGAGTTTTGTTCTGTACTAAGCACTTACCTTTGCTTTTCATTTCTCTTCTTTTCACAGCTGTTTGTAAGGCCTCCTCAGACAGCCATTTTGCTTTTTTGCATTTCTTTTCCGTGGGGATGGTCTTGATCCCTGTCTCCTGTACAATGTGATGAACCTCTGTCCATAGTTCATCAGGCACTCTATCAGATCTAGTCCCTTTAATCTATTTCTCACTTCCACTGTATAATCATAAGGGATTTGATTTAGGTCATACCTGAACCCCATGAACAGTATGAAAAGGCAAAATGATAGGATACTGAAAGAGGAACTCCCCAGGTCAGTAGGTGCCCAATATGCTACTGGAGATCAGTGGAGAAATAACTCCAGGAAGAATGAAGGGATGGAGCCAAAGCAAAAACAATACCCAGCTGTGGATGTGACTGGTGATAGAAGCAAG
>NW_024074341.1:0-3212 GCF_014754425.2 Oryx dammah
ATTAGAATTTAGCAAAATATGTTTTTATATATTAATTTTACTTTTCTAGATTCTTCATTTATTGTAATATATCCATGTTTGTTTGTATAATAAATGATTTCTAAAGTTTTTAAATAAAAGGTAAGTTTGTAGGGAAATGTATGGAATAAAACAGGAAACATTATTTTATGGTGTCTATTATGAATTGAAATGTATAGAAATCAAAGTTTTCTAATTGCCATAATAAAAGGTAAGTTCAATTAGTGTGTTAATTAAAAATATTTATATCTCCTTATATCTCCCTAATCATTGAGTGTGTATTATAAACATACAAAATTATAATTATAATAAATTACAAAGAAAATTTTATTATCAAACTAATAAAAATGCTATTTTTTCCAGTTTGATTATCCTCTTTGAAATAGAAAGAACATTATAAAAGTGCAAAGCATGTTCAGAGAGATCAAACCAGAATTTACATTTTATTTTACATTAGGAACCTGAAAACTAATATTAGGAGGCTGGAGCCACCCTCAGTTTTGGTATTAGTAAAGTCATTGTGAGTTAATTTTGATATTTATTTTCCTTTAGTCCCATTTTCACCTGTAAAATAAATCTCTGAATCATCTAAAGTATTATATTCTGTTGTTTGTATTGCACAACTAAGTTCATTACATTTAGAAAAGGAAATTACTAAGTAAAAGTTATTCAAAGTAAAGAGCATGAAAGCATTAGTAATATCATCAGAGTGATCTTCTTTTTTGCACTCTAGCTAGAACTGGCAGCCCTTCATTAGAAGGAGCTAACTAGGTAATTAGATAACTTATATTTTCCACTGAATATTTTATATCATATTGGGATATTTGGGGTATTCACATATTTGATTTAATATCTACCATTGTTTTTTCAGAAGCCATGAAGACATTAACTTAATTAATTGTAAGAATATGTTTTGGGTAATATAAGAAAGATACATGGTTCTAAACAAGACTGTTTAATCATTTACAGGGGATAAAATATTTGGAGGAAAAGAAGATGAATTTACTAAGAATGCATATGAATAGCTACAGTAGCTTCAACAACAGGAATAAGTATATCCAGTGTATCTGAAATCCTTAGAAATAAAGATTTCAGAATACCTTAGATTTTTCAGACATTTTCTATACAGAGTTGTGAATCCCTTTCTGGCATGTTGGGCTTAATGATTTCACATAGCTCTTTGGCACATACTGTTCTTGAAACAAATCATATACCATGACCTATGGTTAACCTCATGCGAAGAGTTGATTCATTGGAAAAGACTCTGATGCTGGGAGGGATTGATGGCAGGAGGAGAAGGGGACGACAGAGGATGAGCTGGCTGGATGGCATCACTGACTCGATGGACATGAGTCTGAGTGAACTCCGGGAGCTGGTGATGGACAGGAGGCCTGGCGTGCTGCGATTCATGGGGTCGCAAAGAGTAGGACACAACTGAGCGACTGAACTGAACTGAACTGATGGTTAACCTCAGCTTTGCCTGTTTCTTGCTCCAATCTCCCTCTTTCTATTTTTCATTTAATCTATGATCACTTTCTCACTTGAATTACTACATCATTCTGAAAATGCTAAAGCTGTTTTCTTGCTAAGACCTGAATAGGGAACACACAATCTTTTAGAAGGTATTCACTCTGATATGAAAAAAATAGTAAATTTTTCTCCTGTGTTATCCCCTATACTGTTTCCTAGCAGAGTTGCTACATATCTATCAGAGGCTCATAATAGGACTTAATTAAAACGTGGTCAAATCCATAATGTTCAAATCTTACTTCTTCTTTTTTTTTTTTTTAATTTTACTTTACAATTCTGTATTGGTTTTGCCATACATTGACATGAATCCACCATGGGTGCACATGCGTTCCCAAACATGAACCCCCCTCCCACCCCCCTCCCCACAACATCTCTCTGGGTCATCCCCATGTACCAGCCCCAAGTGTGCCGTATCCTGCATCGGACATAGACTGGCAATTTGAATCTTACTTGATATTATACATGTTTCAATGCCATTCTCCCAAATCATCTCACCCTCTCCCTCTCCCTCTGAGTCCAAAAGTCTGCTATACACATCTGTGTCTTTTTTGCTGTCCTGCATACAGGGTCATCATTGCCATCTTTCTAAATTCCATATATATGTGTTAGTATACTGTATTGGTGTTTTTCTTTCTGGCTTATTTCACTCTGTTTAATCGGTTCCAGTTTCATCCATCTCATCAGAACTGATTCAAATGTATTCTTTTTAACGGCTGAGTAAAACCTCATTGTGTATATGTACCACAGCTTTCTTATCCATTCATCTGCTGATGGACGTCTAGGTTGTTTCCATGTCCTGGCTATTATAAACAGTGCTGTAATGAACATTGGGGTACATGTGCCTCTTTCAATTCTGGTTTCCTCAGTGTGTATGCCCAGCAGTGGGATTGCTGGGTCATAAGGCAGTTCTATTTGCAATTTTGTAAGGAATCTCCACACTGTTCTCCATAGTGGCTGTACTAGTTTGCATTCCCACCAACAGTGTAGGAGGGTTCCCTTCTCTCCACACCCTCTCCAGCATTTATTGCTTGCAGATTTTTGGATCGCAGACATTCTGACTGGTGTGAAGTGGTACCTCATTGTGGTTTTGATTTGCATTTCTCTAATAATGAGTAATGTTGAGCATCTTTGCATGTGTTTGTTAGCCATCCATATGTCTTCTTTGGAGAAATGTCTATTTAGTTCTTTGGCCCATTTTTTGATTGGGTCATTTATTTTTCTGGAATTGAGCTGCAGGAGTTGCTTGTATATTTTTGAGATTAGTTGTTTCTCAGTTGCTTCATTTGCTATTATTTTCTCCCATTCAGAAGGCTGTCTTTTCACTTTGCTTATATTTTCCTTTGTTGTGCAGAAGCTTTTAATTTTAATTAGGTCCCATTTGTTTATTTTTGCTTTTATTTCCAGAATTCTGGGAGGTGGATCATAGAGGATCCTGCTGTGATTTATGTCAGAGAGTGTTTTGCCTATGTTCTCCTCTAGGAGTTTTATAGTTTCTGGTCTTACATTTAGATCTTTAATCCATTTTGAGTTTATCTTTGTGTGCAGTTTTAGAAAGTGATCTAGTTTCATTCTTTTACAAGTGGTTGACCAGTTTTCCCAGCACCACTTGTTAAAGACATTGTCTTTACTCCATTGTATATTCTTGCCTCCTTTGTCAAAGATAA
>NW_024074342.1:0-3209 GCF_014754425.2 Oryx dammah
AAGGCATCGTGGACCCGCTGAGGTCTGAGCTGGGTCTCCAAGGGTGAATTCAGCAGGGCCTGGCTCTGAGCAGGACTCAAATACACGATGAATGACTAAATGAATGAAAATGGAAATCTTCCCCCAAAAGAGCAAGACTGTCAGCTCTTCTGTAACTGAGTCCAACCTTGTACTGCTCACCTCATGACAGGCCAAGAAATTGAGAGATGAGTTCTTGGGGCAAGGAACAGTGACTTTATTCAGAAACCCAGGACTCTTGTCCCAGGACCCATCTTGCCTGAGTTAGAATTCAGGCACCTTTTATATTAATTCTCAAAGGTGGTGTGTGAGGAAAGTCAAATATTTCCTCATTCTGATCAGGCTCCAGAGGGGATGTGTTAATGTCTGCCTTCCTGCCATGATTCCCAGGTGAGTCTGGTCAGGAAGTTTCCTGTGAGCTAAACAAAGTTATTTTAGCTTAGTGCTCATTACCTGGGATGCAGGGCTCCCAGAGATGGGACTTTCTGTACAAGCTTATAGGCAACATTCCTTTAGTGGTTAACTCATAATAGGTAGAGTACAAAGGGTCCTTCTTTATGGAGAGATCACAACAGACAACACAGAAATACAAAGGATCATAAGAGACTACTATCAGCAATTATATGGCAATAAAATGGACAACGTGGAAGAAATGGACAAATTCTTAGAAAAATACAACTTTCGAAAACTGAACCAGGAAGAAATAGAAAATCTTAACAGACCCATCACAAGCATGGAAATTGAAACTGTAATCAGAAATCTTCCAGCAAACAAAAGCCCAGGTCCAGACAGCTTCACAACTGAATTCTACCAAAATTTTAGAGAAGACTTAACACCTAACCCACTCAAACTCTTCCAGAAAATTGCAGAGGAAGATAAAGTTGCAAACTCATTGTATGAGGCCACCATCACCCTAATACTGAAACTGGACAAAGATGCCACAAATAAAGAAAACTACAGGCCAATATCACTGATGAATGTAGATGCAAAAAATCCCTAACAAAATTCTAGCAATCAGAATCCAAGAACACATTAAAAAGATCATACACCATGGCCAAGTGGGCTTTATCCCAGGGATGCAAGGATTCTTCAATATCTGCAAATCAATCAATGTAATAGACCACATTAACAAATTGAAAAATAAAAGCCATATGATTATCTCAATAGATGCAGAGAAAGCCTTTGACAAAATTCAACACCCATTTATGATAAAAACTCTCCAGAGAGCAGGAATACAAGGAACATACCTCAACATAATAAAAGCTATATATGACAAACCCACAGTAAACATTATCCTCAGTGGTGAAAAATTGAAAGCACTTCCCCAAAAGTCAGGAACAAGACAAGGGTGCCCACTTTCACCACTACTATTCAACATAGTTTTGGAAGTTTTGGCCACAGCAATCAAAGAAGAAAAAGAAATCAAAGGAATCCAAACTGGAAAAGAAGAAGTAAAACTCTCACTGTTTGCAGATGACGTGATCCTCTACATAGAAAACCCTAAAGACTCCACCAGAAAATTACTAGAGCTAATCAATGAATATAGTAAGTTGCAGGATGTAAAATCAACACACAGAAATCCCTTGCATTCCTATACACTAATAATGAGAAAATAGAAAGAGAAATTAAGGAAACAATTCCATTCACCGTTGCAACGAAAAGAATGAAATACTTAGGAATATATCTACCAAGAGAAACTAAAGACCTATATATAGAAAATTATAAAACACTGGTGAAAGAAGTTAAAGAGGAGACTAATAGATGGAGAAATATACCATGTTCATGGATCAGAAGAACCAATATAGTGAAAATGAGTATACTCCCCAAAGCAATCTATAGATTCAATGCAATCCCTATCAAGCTACCAATGGTATTTTTCACAGAGCTAGAACAAATAATTTCACAATTTGTATGGAAATACAAAAAACCTCGAATAGCCAAAGCAATCTTGAGAAAGAAGAATGGAACTGGAAGAATCAACCTGCCTGACTTCAGGCTCTACTACAAAGCCACAGTCATCAAGACAGTATGGTACTGGCACAAAGACAGAAATATAGATCAATGAAAAATAAATCCACGCACCAATGGACACCTTATCTTTGACAAAGGAGGCAAGGATATACAATGGATTAAAGACAATCTCTTTAACAAGTGGTGCTGGGAAAACTGGTCAACCACTTGTAAAAGAATGACACTAGAACACTTTCTAACACCATAGACAAAAATAAACTCAAAATGTATTAAAGATCTAAATGTAAGACCAGGAACTATAAAACTCCTAGAGGAGAGAATAGGCAAAACACTCTCCGACATAAATCACAGCAGGATCCTCTATGACCCACCTCCCAGAATATTGGAAATAAAAGCAAAAATAAACAAATGGGACCTAATTAAACTTAAAATCTTCTGCACAACAAAGGAAACTATAAGCAAGGTGAAAAGATGGCCTTCAGAATGGGAGAAAATAATAGCAAATGAAGCAATTGACAAACAACTAATCTCAAAAATATACAAACAACTCCTGCATCTCAATTCCAGAAAAATAAAAGACCCAATCAAAAAATGGATCAAAGAACTCAATAGACATTTCTCCAAAGAAGACATACAGATGGCTAACAAACACATGAAAAGATGCTCAACATCACTCATTATCAGAGAAATGCAAATCAAAACCACAATGAGGTACCATTTCATGCCAGTCAGAATGGCCACGATCCAAAAGTCCTCAAGCAATAAATGCTGGAGAGGGTGTGGAGAAAAGGGTACAGCCACTATGGAGAACAGTGTGGAGATTCCTTTAAAAACTGGAAATAGAACTGCCTTATGACCCAGTAATCCCACTGCTGGGCATAAACACTGAAGAAACCAGAATTGAAAGAGATACGTCCACCCTAATGTTCATCACAGCACTGCTTATAATAGCCAGGACATGAAAGCAACCTAGATGTCCTTCAGCAGATGAATGGATAAGAAAGCTGTGGTACACATACACAATGGAGTATGACTCAGCCCTTAAAAAGAATACATTTGAATCAGTTCTGATGAGGTGGATGAAACTGGAGCCTATTGTACAGAGTGGAGTAAGCCAGAAAGAAAAACACCAGTACAGTATACTAACGCACATATATGGAGGGGTGACAGTCAGCCTAACAACCAGGCTGAGTGTGAGAGGGATCAGGGAGGCTTCATAT
>NW_024074343.1:0-3209 GCF_014754425.2 Oryx dammah
CAAAATCGGTAAAGGCCTCTTTTCCAAAGTGAAACTGGCACACATGTTCTGACCATGGGAATGGTAGTCATCAAGGCCACTGACAAGACAAATCAGAGCTTCTCCAGCCTCCAGGAACAGGTTTGAGAGGTTCATAGCCTGAGAACATTGTCAAACTCCTTGAAGTGACTCATACTGAGGAGACTCTGTTTATAGTATCGCAGTACCTCAGCAGGGGAGACATGTTCCCACACTTGGAGGCCAAAGGCGGCGAGATAGATGGGGAAGCCCGAGGCCCGAGGCCCGTTCCGCCAGCTGGTCTCGGCTCTGCAGCACTGCCACCAGGGGCCGAGGTGCACCGGGACTGGAAGCTGGGCAACCTCCTCCTCGATGCCTACAACAAGGCCAAGATCTCCGTCTTCGGCCTTAGAGACCAGTGGCACCCAGGAAAGAAGCTAGACACTTTCTGCAGCAGCCCCGCGTTCATGGCCCCAGAACTCTTCCTGGGGATGCCTTACACAGGCGCAGAGGTGGATGTGTCCTGTACACCATGGGAACTGGATCCCTCCCCTTCGGGGGACAAGATTTCTGGGAGCTGCGGCAGCGTGTGCTTAGGGGGCAGTACCATGTGCCTAAATATCTAATGAAGTAATAGACTTACTAGAAACAAAGCTAATGCTCATCCTACCAACAGAGCTACTTTAGATGATGTTTGGCAGCATCCATAGGTGATCATGGGCCGGGAGGCGCCACTCCCGCCAGCCTGTGAAGGGCACTCTCACCAATACTCCTGGGCATCGGACCTCCGCCTCTGTCGTGCGGCCTGTGGCCTCCAAGGGGGTAGACAGCTCTCCTCAACTGATATATTCTACACCAGAAAGAGTGGAGATGATACTGGGCTGGTGGAGGGGCCAGATCCAGGACTCAGAAGTCCTCAGTGGTAGTGACAGCATGCACGTGAAAGAACCCAAGGTAAGGGCCTGCACCATCACTGTGAGGCCAGCGGTTTCCTCCGACCTCAGCAGCCAAGAACATACACCTCCCGCCAGCCCTGAGGTGTCCATCCTTCTTCCCGCCTGGCTTTGAGAGACCATTCAGCACCAGGAAAACCAGGAGTCAAGGGAGAAGACCAGAGAGCCTGCCACTCCCCCACCCTGCCCGGAGGCGAGGACTGTCACCCCCAGCCCAGGTCCCTCCCACAACACCCACGATGCCAGCAGCACCTGAGCCGCCGATCACGCCGCTGACCGCCATGCCACGTGCGAGACCAGGCTCACCTGCGGCAGGCGTGACAGCAGCCACACCCATGATACCAGCCTCACCCGTGACGCCAGGGGCGCCTGCCACACCATCAGCACCTGCGACAGCTGCGGTCCCAGAGGAACCAGCCTCACCCGTGACGCCTGCAGCAGCCGGGACACCAGGCTCACCTGGGATCCCAGCCTCACCCGTGATGCCCCAAGCACCCGGAACACCAGCCTCACCTGTGATCCCAGCCTCACCCGTGACGCCCCAAGCACCCAGGACACCAGGCACACCTGGGATCCCAGCCTCACCTGTGACGCCCCAAGCACCGGGACACCAGGCACACCTGGGATCCCAGCCTCACCCGTGACACCCCAAGCACTCGGGACACCAGCCTCATCTGTGATCCCAGCCTCACCTGTGATGCCCTAAGCACCCAGGACCCCACTGGGGCCTGCAACGTAGATGACACCCGTGGCATCCGCGATACCTGTGGCACCAGGGTCACCCGTGTCACCAGAGGCACCCAGGATAGCTGCAGTACCGGTGGTACCAGCCTCACCTGTGATGCCTATAGCACCCAGGATAGCACAGGCACTCATGACACCCGCGGCACCCATGGACCCGCGTCGCCCACAGCTCTCACAGAACCCACGGCACACAGGACAACCACATCACCCGTGACGCCTGCAGCACTACTATACCATGACATCAATGGCAAAGTCCCTGCAGGAACCCACTGCCTCCTGGATGTGCCTGTTGCGGGAAGCTCTACCCTTGTTGGGCAGCCCAAGAACATATCCCCAGTCACTCCCTCTGGCCTCACCCAGAAACGAAGGGAGTGGCTGGGAGAATCTGGACATATCTATATAAATATGTTTGCTGTGGGCTGCCCAGCAAGAGGGCTACTAAAGTAACACCAGAAACAGCAAATGGATGACCTGCCAAGCTCCCTGGGACCTGGTCTTGTTCCCAGCCATGATACCTCCTGGGCCTCGGACAACCACCTACGTCATGTGGCCTTTGGCCTCCAAGGGGGTAGACAGGTCTCCCCAACTGATATATTCTATTACCAGAAAGAGTGGAGATGATACTGGGCTGGTGGAGGGGCCAGATCCATGACTTAGAAGTCCTCAGTGGTAGTGACAGCATGCACGTGAAAGAACCCAAGGTGAGGGCCCGCACCATCATTGTGAGCCCGGCCGTCACCTCCAACCTCAGTAGCCAAGAACATACGCCTCCCGCCAGCCCTGAAGAGTCCATGCTGATTTCCAACTGGCTTTGAGAGACTTTCAGCAGCAGGAGAACCAGGAGTCAAGGGAGAAGACCAGAGAGCCTGCCACTCCCCCACCCTGCCTGGAGGCGAGGACCGTCACTCCCAGCCCAGGCCCCTCCACCCACAACACCGGCGATGCCAGCAGCACCCGAGCCGCCGATGATGCCGGTGACCGCCATGCCACGTGCGGGACCAGGCTCACCTGCGGCACACTTAATAAGACTAGCTGTGATATGTTCTAACCCAATTCTTAAAAAGCTGACTTATATCAATAGGTCAGGGCTGAGCACCAAAAATTTATTCAAAACTAATCAAATCCTGGACAAGGTCACCACAGCAACCTGGTTTCAGTCAATCAAGGATACAGTCCTACCATGCGTCTGGCCTAAAATTCTGTTTGCTCCCCCTTTCCTCAACTTACTTAATTTACTTCTTCTCAGGTCAACAATGGAGAAGGAAATGCCAAACCACTCCAGTATTCTTGCCAGGAGAATCCCAGGGACAGAGGAGCCTGGTGGGCTACCGTCTGTGGGGGGCGCAGAGTCGGACACGACTGACACGACTTAGCAGCAGCAGCAGCAGGTCAACAAAATACAGGCTCAACTTCTGAGACAACATGGATATCCACCCCTGATCCCTCTGATGACTTCCTCAAGCCACTACCCCTTGGATAGACATCAGCAGCCCTTACTGGCCTTCCTCATTGACA
>NW_024074344.1:0-3208 GCF_014754425.2 Oryx dammah
TCATTTTTTTAAATTCTTTTTTTTCTCTCTACTTCATTTATTTCTATCATTTTGTCTTCGAGCTCACTTATCCTATCTTTTGTCTCCTTTATCATACTTTTGGTTCCCTCCAGAGTGTGTTTGATCTCATTGGTTGCATTATTCATTATTGATTGACTCCTTTTTATGTCTTCTAGGTCCTTGTTAAACATTTTTTGCCTCTTCTCAATCCTTGTTGCCAGGCTACTTACCTGTAACTCCATTTTATTTTCAAGATTTTTTATTATTTCTGAGTTATTTTTCAGGTGGACTCCCTATCTCCTCTTTTGTCTGGTTGAAGGACATTTATCATGTTCCTTTACCTGCTGATTTACATGTTTGAAACCCAGCTTTGACTGGGTTTTAAGTGTGAATCGCACACTTAAAAGTTGATGAAAGGGACAATTTTTGATTCATCCCATTTATCACATTAAAAATAAAACGGAAACTGCCCGAGGCAATTATACCCTTTAAATACTATCTCAATAAAGGTTTTTTAAAATGCCAACCATCCTGGCTTCCCAGTTCCTTTGGATCATAATTCATCCCCCATACCCCTCAACTGCTTTTCATTCTCTGATCACATCAGCCCCATCTCCAATGCTAAATCCCTCATTCTGGCCTTAGTAGCCTTTCTCTTCTTCTTTGAAGATCCAGATGCCCCGTCAGGTCTTTTTTATTTGCTCTCTCTTCTACCTGGGACGTTCTTCCAATCAGGGTACAGGCTCTGAGATCTAGCTGCCCAGCAGAATCACCCAATGAGTTTATGGATGTCCCAGCCCCACCTCAGAGAGTCAGATGCCATTATTTGGGGAGAGAGGGTGGCACCTGGACGTTTATTGTTGTTTTAAAACTAGCCAGGTGCTTCTAACATTCATCCAGCATCAGAAATCACTGCCCAAGACATCATGCTCAGTCCCCACCATCTTTAGGTTTCAGTTCAAAGGCCAGTTCTGCAAGAGACTGTCTCCAATCACATCATCTACCTCCTTTGCATCCTCTACTTATTTGATTCTATCCCACCCAGGATTCTATCATATATAGATCTGCTTCCCAGTGAGAATGTCAAAAGGATGAGGCAGATGAGGCTGTGTCCTCAGTGCTTGGCTCACAAAGATGCTCAGCACACAGCTGTTGCCTGAATGAACCTCCACTGGTGTCCTCCTGGGTCTAGCTCCAGCTTTAAGGGCTGGAGTTCTCCATGAAGACCATGAGGTGGCAATAGTGCCTGGCTGCATTAAAGGTCATCCCTAGACCCATCCCTGTGCAGGGCTGGACGGTGGGGCCAGGGTGGGTGGGTGGGTGGGTTGGGGGAGTGGTGGCATCAGCGAGTTTGGGGTGCCCATCCTGCCCTGCACCCAGCCGTTGTTCAGGGAGAGGAGCAAGGACCATGGCAGACAGCATAGTGGACTCCTTCTTCTTATTTCTAGACTCTGAGCCACTGAGCCCTGAAAACTCCCAACTCAGACTAAAGTCAGAGGGAGAAGGCCCTGCCCCACAATCTGGAACCTCCAAGTCCTTCCCCTCTTACCTGGCCAGTCACTGAGCCCTAGAAATAACCTCCTGGGATGAATCCCACAGACCCCTCACCTAGCTCATGACTTGCACACAAGGCTGTTATGCTGGCTGTGCCTGGTGTCTGCAGGCAACTTTAATATCCATCATCCGGGGGCTGTGACACGACCTGTCACCTTCCACGTGCCAGGCTCCCTTACCCCCCAAAAAAGAACAGGGAAGCTCTTGTAAAGTCCTCTCTCAGTCAGTCCCATTCCATTCCTTTCACGGCACCAGCCAGGGATGGCCTGAGGGGCCTATGCCCTGCTTTTGTCCAGCCATGGAGCTGAGGAGTGTTCACATGTTTAAATGATTGAAAAAAATAAAACCAAAAACACTTATGTGACCCATGAAGACGAAATGACAAGGGTGTGCCTGGGCAGAGTCAAGGTCACATGTTGCCCACAGAGCTCCTTTTAGGCCAGGCTGCCATCTTGGTCACTGAGAGACAAATTCATTCCCTCCCAGTGTTCTTCTGAGAGTGACCCAGGATTTCCCTTCTGTCTCCATCTCTGTCAGTAAATCCTCAAGAACTGGACTTCCCAGAAAGCTCCCAGTGGGGGCCGTTATTATAAGGTGGAGAAAAATGTTCCTGACCTCGTGTGGCCCCATCTCCATCTTTGGTCCAAACCTGATACAGCCATCCTGACCAAATGGAAAACTGCAAATTCGAGGATGACCAAAGCATTTTTTCTAAAACAGTTTAATTTAAATAAGGTGGAGAATCTGAAAAAAATTAGGGCGTGGGGAGAACCTGAAAGAGTATACAACGTGAATCCACCGGTTCAGTCACAAATAAATACCATCATCAAAAAAGATATTTAAGCTTAACACAAATGTTATATGAAGAAAATAAATGCTAAAAGCAATTATGCTTCACAAATAAGGCCAGCTAGGTTAGTTTTGTTTGTTTGTTTGTTTTTTGGTTCTTTTGACAACTGCAGTTGATAGATGTTCTTTCCTGTTTCCTGATAGTACTTTCTTTTTTTTTAAATTTCTTTTTTAAAAATTAATTAATTTATTTATTTTTAATTTTTACTTTACAATTCTGTATTGGTTTTGGCATAGATTGACATGAATCCACCACAGGTGTACATGCGTTCCCAAACATGAACCCCTCTCCCAACCCTCTCCCCACATCTCTCTGGGTCATCCCCGCGGGTCAGCCCCAAGCGTGTCATATCCTGCATCAGACATAGACTGGCATTTCGATTCTTACATGATATTATACATGTTTCAATGCCATTCTCCCAAATCATCACACCCTCTCCCTCTCCCTCTGAGTCCAAAAGTCCGCTATACACATCTGTGTCTTTTTTGCTGTCCTGCATACAGGGTCATCATTGCCATCTTCCTAAATTCCATATATATGTGTTAGTATACTGTATTGGTGTTTTTCTTTCTAGCTCACTTCACTCTGTATAATCAGCTCCAGTTTCATCCATCTGTTCAGAACTGATTCAAATGTATTCTTTTTAATGGCTGAGTAATACTCCATTGTGTATATGTACCACCGTTTTCTTATCCATTCATCTGCTGATGGACATCTAGGTTGTTTCCATGTCCTGGCTATTATAAACAGTGCTGCAATGAACATTGGGGTACATGTGTCTCTTTCAATTCTGGTTTCCTCTGT
>NW_024074345.1:0-3208 GCF_014754425.2 Oryx dammah
CTCTGCAGCGCTTGTTATTATTCCTGTTTTTGATTGGGTGTGAAGTCGTATGGGTGTGAAGTAGTATCTCAGTGAGACTGATTTACATTTTGCTAGGGGCTTCCCTGGTGGCTCAGAAAGAAAAGCGTCTTCCTGCACTGCGGGAGACCTGGGTTTGATTCCTGGGTCGAGAAGATCCCCTTGAGAAGGAAATGGCAATCCACTCCAGCACTCTTGCCTGGAAAAATCCCATGGACAGAGGAGCCTGATAGGCTACAGTCCATGGGGTTGCAAAGAGTCGGAAATGTCTATTCAAATTCTTTTGCTGGTTGTTAGATGCTTTTTTTTTTTTAATTGTTGTAGAAAACATCTAACTTAATGATTTACCATTTTAACTGTTTTTGCATGCTAAGTATTTCACACACTTTGATCAGGCTTTTGGAGAAAGAAATGGCAACCCACTCCAGTATTCTTGCCTGGAGAATCCCACGGAGAAGGGAACCTGGTGAGCTTTAGTCCGTGGGGATGCAAAGTTGGGCACAACTGAGTGACTAACACGTACACACACACATAGTCACGGTGTTGTTTTGTTGTTGTTATCATTGTTTTAGCCGTGCTGTGCAGCTTGAATGACAGTTCCCTGGTTGAGGTTCATACCCAGGCCCCTGATAGGAAACCGTGGAGTCCTAACCTCTGCACTACCAGGGAATTCCTTACGACAATGTTATGAAACAGCTCTCTACCCCTTTTCATCTTGCAAAACTGAAACTCTATACCCATCCCCTGTCCCATTAAACACCTCTTCTTTTCTTCCCTGTTTACCTAGACCGTGGACTCCATCGTTCTTTTTTGTTTCCTTTCTATTGCTTGCCTATGTTAGATATTTCATACAAGTAGAAACTTACAGTATTTGTCTTTTTTTATGACTGGCTTATTTCATTCGGCTTGATGTCTGAAGTGATCATGCATGTTGTAGCATGTGACAGAATTTTCTATATATGGCTAAATAATGTATCATTGTCTGTATATATCACATTTGCTGGACAGTTAGATGCTTTCACCTGTTAGTTGTTGTGGTTAGTGCTGCTGTGAGCATGGCTCTGTAAATATCTCAAGGCCCCATGTTAACTTCTTTTGAATTTATATCCTGAAGTGGAATTGCTGAATCATGTGTCAGTTCTATTTTTTTTTTTAAATTTTTCCAGGAGCCTTTAAACTGTTTTCTGTAGCAGCTGCACCATTTTGAAATCTATTCATAACACACAGGATCCAGTTGCTGTACGTGCTTGCCAACAGTTGTCCGTTTCTTTCGTTGCCTTTACGTTTTCTTTCCTTTCTATGTAAACACACACACAGTCATGCACAATTTTTTTCATATCCTTTTCCATTATTGTTTATCACAAATGATGAAATAGTTCCTTGTGCTATACAGTACGATCTTGTTTGTCTGTTTTATATATTATAGTTCGCATCTGCGAATCACCAGCTCCCAATCTGTGCCTGCCCCACCTTTCCCCTCTTGGTAATCACATAGTCTGCTCTCTATGTCTGTGAGTCTGTTTCTGTTTCATAGGTTTGTTTATTTGTGTCATATTTTAGAGTCCATGTAAGTGATACCATACCATATTTGTCTTTCTTTTTATTAATTTTTATTTTTACTTTATTTTACTTTACGATACTGTATTGGATTTGCCATACATTGACATGAATCCACCACGGGTGTACCTGAGTTCCCAATCCTGAACCCCCCCTCCCACCTCCCACCCCATCTCCTCTCTCTGGATCACCCGTGTGCACCAGCCCCAAGCATCCTGTATCCTGCATCGAACATAGGATGGCGATTCGTTTCTTACATGATAGTGTACATGTTTCAATGCCATTCTCCCAAACTATCCCACCCTCTCCCTCTCCCTCTCCCTCAGAGTCCAAAAGTCCGTTCTGTACATCTGTGTCTCTTCTGCTGTCTCGCATACAGGGTTATCATGACCATCTTTCTAAATTCCATATATATATGTGTTCGTCTACTGTATTGGTGTTTTTCTTTCTGGCTTAACTTCACTCTGTATAATCGGCTCCAGTTTCATCCATCTCATTAGAATTGATTCATATAAAGTCTGCAAGCAGTAAGTGCTGGAGAGGGTGCGGAGAAAAGGGAACCCTCTTACACTCTTGGTGGGAATGCAAACTAGGACAGCCGCTATGGAGAACAGTGTGGAGATTCCTTAAAAAGAACTGCCATATGACCCAGCAACCCCACTGCTGGGCATATACAGCGAGGAAACCAGAATTGAAAGAGACACATGTACGCCAGTGTTCATCGCAGCACTGTTTATAAGAGCCAGGACATGGAAACAACCTAGATGTCCATCAACAGATGAATGGATAAGAAAGCTGTGGTACATATACACAATGGAGTATTACTCAGCCATTAAAAAGAATATACTGTCTTTCTCTGTCTGACTTCCTAAGTGTTCTTTTTAATGCTAGTGTAGATTCAAGTATTTACTTAACTTCGTTTTCAGAACATTTGTTGCTACTCTATAGAAATGTGATTGACTTCTAAAATATTTGTTTTGCATTCTGCCGCCTTTATATTAATGCTAATACTTGTGGTTTTCTTCAAGATTTTCTAGATACAAAAGTATGTCATCTCCAATAAAGTTTGACTTTTTCCTTTCCATACTGAAGGTTGTTTTTTTTTTTCTTTTTCTTTTTTTTGGAAACAAGAGCAACAATTCCTTTTTGTTATCTGATTGCTCTGGTTATAGAACTGCCAGTATAATATTGAGCCAGAGTTTGTAATAGACTTCCTTGTGGTGTTCCCCATCTGAGAAGGAAAGCTTTCAGTTTTTCGTTGTTAAGTATGATGTTAGGTGTGGGTCTTTTACAGGTAGCCTTTGATTGAGAAAGTTCTCTTCTGTTCTTAGTTATTAAGTGCTTTTGTAACCCCTGTTATGCAAAGGTGCTAGATTCAGGGAAATGCTTTTTCTGCAGGCAGATGTGTTTTTTGTTTCATTGTTTTACAATGGCATAATGTTGATTGATTTTCATATAATGAACCAACTTTGCATACCCCCGTAAATCCCATGTGATCATGGTGTACAATCTTTTTTATATGTTGTTAGGTGTTGTTTGCCAGTATTTTGTTAAGGACTCTTTCACCTGGGGTCATAAGGGATATTGGTTGTGTGTGTGTGTGTGATGTCTCTGTCTGATATTGGGATGAGAG
>NW_024074346.1:0-3202 GCF_014754425.2 Oryx dammah
TGATAGGGTTAAATGATGGACTCTCTGTTCAGTGAGGGGAGGAAGGTAGCTGTCTTCCCTTCTCTCCTCCTCAGTGTATCTCCTTGTAAGCAGGAGGCTCAGTAAGAGACTGACATCTCAATGTTATAGCTCCAAGGTCAAAGGCTTGTAACCCCTGGAACTGTAAACACATGCACCTCCAAAATTAACTCCTGAGGTGTGCCAGAGACATCCCAGAGGCAGCCACTTGTCTCTCAAGGAGATAAGAAAAGCTTTAATAGTTTTACTTTCCTGTACGTATTTGCAAGAAAGCCGCATCCAACTTTGCAGTCTATTCATGCTTGCTGCTGCTGCTGCTAAGTCGCTTCAGTCCTGTCCAACTCTGTGCGACCCCATAGACGGCAGCCCACCTTGCTCTCTAATAAACCCTCTGCCTCAATCGGTCTCTCTCTCCTTCACTCTCTTTTTTTCTGTTTCTGTCTCTCTCCCTCACCCCTATACTGTATGCGGCGGGGAGGGTGGGGTGGGGGGTATTTTGTCATTGTCTTTCCCCAGCAAGGCCCCCATGGCCATACTGTGTCCATCATTACTGAAGTCATCCAGGGGCTACTCAAGCCCCAAGCACCAGGCAACACCAGTTTGGGATGCCCAAGTGACAAGACCACGGGCAAGTGGTGGGAGGTGAGTGCCCTGGGGGTTTCTGCTAGAACTCAGACCTGAGGTCAGGGGAACTTTAGTGCTCTTCCAGGTTCTGCCAGTCAGAAGAGCAGGACCTTGGAGGAATCTACTCCTTTAGGGATCCCAGGTTCCTAAACTGAGAGAGTTGGTCATTAGAAGGACTCCAGGCTCTACAGCTTTCAGGTCCTAACATCAGAGGTTCAAGAATGAGAGAGCACCTCTCTCTTGATGCTGGACTGTGACCCTTATCACATGGCTCCAGTGATCAGACACATCTGTGCAAACAGACCACAGGACAAGCCCAGAGCAGGGAATGAAATTCGAGGGGGCTGGTTATCACATGTGTGCACTGGTTCAGAAAGCCTGGCCTGAAGTGTAGAGGGAGGGTGGCAGACCCGGGGACAAGATTAAGAATCCATATGGCTCCAGTCACCCCTGACTTAGACTGATGTGTGGTTGGAGCTGTAGTCCTGCCCACATAGTATCTTCACTTGAAGGCTCACCACAGGAAGTTCACTGTTCTCACCAGTAATTCACTATCAGGTCAGTGTGGCTAACATCAGAGTGAACTTGAAGAAAACATAGTCATTTCAGCCTGCTAGAATTCTGAACCTGCAGGAATAAATTAGAAATGTAGTTTCTATTGTCTGTTGGCCATCACAGGCTAGGCACTCTCAACTGAAAAAAAGAAAGATGTACAACTTGAGAGTTGCGAGTTAAGTTTTATTTGGGGCAAAATGAGGACTGCAAAGCAGGAGGCAGCATCTCAGATAGCTCTGAGAGACTGCTTCTAAGCAGCAGTGGGGGAAAGTCAATATATAAGGTTTTGGGGAAGGGGGAGTTCAATGCCATGAAGCACTCATTTTACAAAAGGCTTTTTGTTAGTCATGAGGATCTGATATCACCATGAAGGGATTTAGTGCTTCTCTAGTATGAGGAGATGCAAGGATTGAGATCATAAAATCTGTTGCTAAAAACATCCAACTATCTAAAGACCTGTCCCACCAGATTCTCTGGAGCACAGAGTGCCTCACTCCACCCTGAATTCCCTCAGGGATTGAAGGTCAACAGCTATAGCAGCATGGAGTTCAGTCTCCATAGAGGCAGGCGGTAAATGCCTTCATTGTTCAGTTGTTGGCAATGCTCTCAGTAAGTCCCAATTTGTAGTTGACAGTGCCAAGTTGAAGGCAATCAGCAATAGAATGAACTGAAGTGTTTCTCACTGGCACTCATTTTCCTATCATCCCCAAACTGTTATGAAGTATTGCTCAAACACTTCAATTCTAACATATTCTGAATATATGTATATGCCTAACTGAATCACTGCTGTATGCCTGAAACCAATATGGCATCATTAATAAATCAATTACTGTTGTTCAGTTGCCCAGTCATGTCTGACTCTGTGACCTCATGGACTGCAGCACGCCAGGGCTGTCCCTCACCATGTCCCGGAGATTGGCCAAGTTCACGTTCATTGCATGAGTGAAGCCATCCAGGCATCTGATCCTCTGATGCCATCTTCTCCTTCTGCCCTTGATCCTTCCTAGCATCAGGGACTTTTTCAATAAGTTGTCTGTTCCCATCAGATGACAAAAATATTGGAGCTTCCGCTTCATCATCAGTCTTTCCAGTGAATATTCAGGTTGAATCTCCCTTAAGATTTGGCTTAAAGCTCAACATTCAGAAAACTAAGTAATGGCATCCGGTCCCATCACTTCATGGCAAATAGATGGGGAAACAGTGCAAACAGTGGCTGACTTTACTTTTCTGGGCTCCAAAATCACTGCAGATGGTGATTGCAACCATGAAATTAAAGGACACCTACTCCTTGGAAGGAAAGTTATGACCAACCTAGATAGCATATTCAAAAGCAGAGACATTACTTTGCCAACAAAGGTCCATCTAGTCAAGGCAATGGTTTTTCCAGTGGTCATGTATGGATGTGAGAGTTGGACTGTGAAGAAAGCTGAGTGCCAAAGAATTGATGCTTTTGAACTGTGGTGTTGGAGAAGACTCTTGAGAGTCCTTTGGACTACAAGGAGATCCAAACAGTCCATTCTAAAAGATCAGTCCTGGGTGCTCTTTGGAAGAACTGAGGCTAAAGCTGAAACGCCAATACTTTGGCCACCTCATGTGAACAGTTGACTCACTGGAAAAGACTCTGATGCTGGGAGGGATTGGGGGCAGGAGGAGAAGGGGACAACAGAAGATGAGATGGCTGGATAGCATCACCGACTTGATGGACATGAGTTTGAGTGAACTCCGGGAGTTGGTGATGGACAGCGAGACCTGGCATGGTGCAGTTCATGGGGTTGCAAAGAGTGGGACACAACTGAGCAACTGAACTGAACTGAACTGAAACCAAGATAAGAATGCCGAGACCATCCTCATGAAAAAGAAAGGCAAAAAAGCAAAATGGCTGTCTGGGGAAGCCTTACAAATAGCTGTGAAAAGAAGGGAAGCGAAAAGCAAAGGAGAAAAGGAAAGATATAAGCATCTGAATGCAGAGTTCCAAAGAATAGCAAGAAAAGAGAAGAAAGCCGTC
>NW_024074347.1:0-3202 GCF_014754425.2 Oryx dammah
CGTGATGAAGACGAACTTGTCCCGGAGGTGGCTCACCACCTTCCTCTCCCGGTACCAGCGCAGGAGGTAGTACAGGACCACGAGGACCGCAAGGTACAGCCACATGGCTTTGTAGGAGATGGACACACACAGGTTGTGGTGAATAGGGTCTGGTTAGTGATCAGACAGGAGGAATTAAGAACATGCACCAAGCTGGTTGGCATGGAGGCTCCAGACTCTCTGGCATGGACTTCTCAAGCTTTTCCTGTTCACCTTCTTCAGTGAGTACTGCCGACAACGATCCCAGTGCTTGCTTTTTGGTACTCTTAACCCGCTTCTCATCGATACCATTGCATTTCCAACACAAAACCTTAAGGATGACAATACCTTTCCCAACCTCACTTTCCTGGTCCTCCACTCCTCCCTGTTTCCCTCCGCCCACCTCTCCCTTCTCAATTCTCACACCCACACACACATTAGAAGTTTTGCATTCCAGATTTCATGGTTCACAACCAAATTGTTCCCTTTTTCTTACTGAAGCCTGTGACCTGGGTCCCCCAGGTTATTTTACATTACAGGAGGCTTTTTCTAATGAAGATTCTTAGAATGGGATACACTTGGAATCAAGACACACATGACTTCAAAGCCCAGCTCTGCTGCCAACTAGCTGTGTGACCTTGGCAGCTGGTGAGCCTCTGACCAGGTTTCCTCTCTGGCTCAGCTCACAGAAGTCCCTCCTGAAAGACTAAGTCCCCTCAGCCTCTCTAGGATTAGAAGGAGAAGGCAAAAGGGAATAAGGTTTCTCCTGATACAGTGGCTCTCTGGACCAGAAAGATGTTCAGAAGAGCAGTGGGGGTGTGTGAGGCAAAGAGAGGAGACACGAAGGGAAGGAGGGGACACAGGCAATGGTGAGACTTCTCCCAGATGCTGGGATGGGTGTTGGAAGGACTCATGCAAAGCTGCTCTAACAGGTGTTCCCCTTTGACTCCAAGAAGATGTTCTGTCCACATACCTGGATGCTGGGTTCCATTGCTCTCTCTCCTTGTGTGGTCAGACCCTGCCCTGCCAGGCACCACAGACAATACTCAGACCACCCAGACATAGAGAAAAGCCTGATTTGAACCTTGATGTCATATCATTAATTGGAATGCTAACTCCACCAAGCAGGGAGTTCAATAATTGGAAAGGAATTAGTTCAATTTGTATGGAGGTTATGGTGGAGAGGAGGAACAAGCTGCCTGCTCAGGAGACTGGAGAAAGGACCCGAGACTGGACCCCAGAAGAGCTGTGCATGCAGTGGGTTCACAGGGATGGGAAGGATACCACTCAGTAATGGGGCTGGACCACCAGGGGCACTGAGCTGGTGAGCAAGGCAGGGGCAGAAGGAGCTGGGGTCAGTTCCCTGGACATCTCCTCACCATCCATGTTTATCACAGCTCCGACTCCAGATCAGGAAAGACGATGGGCACTGGCTGGAAGGAGAGGATTCTCCAATGACACAGAGGTTCAGATGCCCCTGGAGCCCACCCCAGCAGCCAGGAAACACAGAGAGGAGGACAGATTCAGCCTCTAGTGGTCACTGCCACCTGCAGGGTGCTGACTGCCTCCTGAAAGGAGTTGTCCCTCAGGTGGCAATCTGCAGCAGTAATGGAAAGGATCATCCTGGAGAAAGCAGCTTGTGCCTGCTTCCTGGGTGACCAGCAGGACCCTCCTACAGGGATTCCCCAAAGGGTGAGGAAGAAGAAGGCCAGGGTGGAGGAGGATGGTGCCCTGGAAACTGTCAGGAAGCCAGGAGGATATGCAAGTCTTTTACAAACACTAACCCTGTTAAAGACGAAGGTTGTGGTTTCTTTACTTGGAAAAAAACTGGAGACTTTTTTTTCTATGACCATGAATTCCTTCACCATAAATTCCCACAGGTCCATACAGCAGCCTCTTCCCTGTCCTCACGTCATCAGCTTCCCTTTTGTGAGTCTTGAAATTCATATGATGACTTCTGGGGTCTCAGGAGCTTCAAACTCCTGTTCCAGGTAGGTACAATGACAAGCAGGTCAGGAGAGAGCAGTAAGAGGCAGAAGCTGGGGTGACTCTCACCTGGAATCTGAGGGGCCAGAACAAGAAATCTTTCAGGCACAGTTCTGTTAAGGAGACTCACTGACAAAAGTCTCTGCATCTTATGTCCTCGGAGGGGTAGTTTGGCCAGATTACAGGTCCAAACATCTGACCCACATGTGACCCAGAGCTGACACACGTACCCCTTGACAGGGCCCCAGAGCATCTCAGTGGGGGCCACTGTCAAGCTAAGGCCACCTTCCACCCACTGCCTGTTCTAAACCCAGGACACGTCCTCTGAGCAGGTGTAGGTGTAGGTAATGGGGGAGTTGGAAGGGGTAGGGAGTGAGGGCAAACTGTGCAAGCTTGTTTCCAGCTCCACTGTCTGAAGTGGAGATTCTAAAATGTGGAGATAGGTCAGTGTGTTAAGGTGATTGGAGGTGTTGGGGAGTCACTGACCACAGGCAACTCATAAAGGCCAGGACAGCCCAGGGAAAGAGTGACAGCAGATTCCTTGTGGCACTCCTGTGCATCTTCATAGCATGGGTTTCTGCCCCTGCATATGTCCATCAGAGAAGACCTAGCTCCCTCCTCAAGGAAGGCGGCCTGGAAAAAGGAGGAATGGGGCTCTGTTGAGGGTCCAGCCTGAGAATGTGAGCTGCTGTGCCCGGCACCTTTTTTCTAGTGCATTTGTTGTTCTGCCTTGTTTGAGTTGGGGGCGGTGAGTCACAGTCCCCAGAGTTGGCCATGGAACTTATCTCAGTGCAACCCTGAGTTCCCCAACCCCTTGTAGGACCAGCAAGGAGAGTCAGGGTTTGTAACCTCACAAGTCCTCTGACATTCTGTAGAGGATTGCTGGAGATGAGTCCAGACCTCCTGAACACAAACCCTCGGGGCATAAAGTGAATTAGTGATGCTTTACTTGATTTCAGTTGGTTTGGTAGGTCTGGCGGTGTGTGTGTGCATAAATAAAAATATGAAAATCTGGGGTCTTCAGATCAAGCAAGAAGCTCTAGGTTTGCATTGAAGAGGAGAACGTGGATCAACCTTGAGGGGCTGACACACCACAGCCTGAGGGATTCAGAGATCCTTGAGGATCCTCTTGGTCATGTTCATCTCTTCAGCAGTCCCCTCTCTGACACCAAGCCTTTAAAACAGGTTTGAGTTTCAG
>NW_024074348.1:0-3201 GCF_014754425.2 Oryx dammah
TAATTAAATAGCATTCAGACATACTAGACTCTTTCCAATGTTAGGGTTATGGATTGAAATTATTGCTTTAATCAGTTGAATTGAAACATTTCTACTTCCAACACTAAAGTCAAAGGAGCAAGAAAGACCATACAATAGAGTACCTTGATTTTAGCATTAATATGTGACTGGTCTTAACTGTCAAGTCTCTCTTGTTAGTTATCACCTACTCTCAACCCCATTATCTCTGTCTAGTTTCAGTCTTCATTATTTCTAACATGGCTGGCAACTGTAGCTTCCTCTCAAGCCTCTGGGCCTCCAATCTTCCTCTCCCCCCAACCACCCACCACCCTTCAGGAATCTGGCCATTTATATGTTCCTTAAAGCTCTGGCAATTGTTCACCTGCTTATTGTACTTAAAGTTCAAACTCTATTAAATAAACCAAATTTCTGTTAGGTAAATCAAGTGAGGCAACAATTTCTTCACAAGTCATCTTTAACCTATTTCTTCAGCCTTACCTTTAACCATCACTTATGCACTCCTAAATACCTTGAACTGTAATTTTACCACAATGGCTAAAACAGATTGTGTGATTAGACTGTCCAGGTCTAATCCCAGTAGACACCTTCTAGACATGTGAACTAAAATTAAGTGCTTAATTTCTCTAAATTTCAGTTTTCCCACCTGCAAAATTAGTATTAAGGGACTATTGTTAATATTCAATAACACAATTACTCAATAAAGAGTAGCTAGGACTAACCACAGCAAACACTTTATTCACTCTTATTTCCATGACTTTACCCAAAGCTATTTATTTGCCTGATGTGTCCCTCCCACCTGGCATCTTTTTGTCAATGAATTCCTGTCTGTCCCTCAAAGCCTGATTCAAATGGCAACTCTCGAAAGCCTTCCTCTACCATTTTACTTAGAAAAAGGTCGTTGTTCCCACTGTGGTAACCTTACAGCATTTTGTGCATACTGCACTATTAAAACGTGCATCCTCCTAGGTCCACATATACCTTCTTCCCCACACTGTAAGGTCTGCATGGGAAACAGCAATAATAACTTTGCATCTTTGTATTAATGGTTGAACTGTGTCCCCCACAAAAAGATATACTTAAGTCTTAATACCCAGTACCTCAAAAGGTGGCTTTATTTGGAAATAGGGTTGTTGCAAATATAGTTAGTTAAGATGAAGTCATACTGGAGTATGATTAGCTCCAATCCAGTATGACTGGTGTTCTTAGAAGAAGGCAGCAATGTGAAGACAAAGAGACAGAGAAAATAACATGTGGGGACTTTTAGCACTGTAACTTACATTCTGCTCATAAAGTGATAATAATCAACGCAGCGATATAAAGTTTTTCAACAGGTGATTCATAAAAATGACACAATTACATGTTATCTATAATCTGAGGATATGTCTGAGATTCCAGAAAATGTTTTCTCAAAGCATTTTTTATTTACAACACATTTGCTCTTAGTGACCTATTAATATATATAGTGTTATGCTGATATGTGCACTACACCAAGCTCATGCCACAATGAAAGATCACGCATGCCACAATGAAGACCCCCTGTGCTACAACTAATCCAAATAAACACATTTTTTTAAAAGAAAAGAAAAAGAACACACCAAGTGAAGGTGGAAGCAGAGACTGGGGTGATACATCGACAGCCAAAGAATGGCAAGGATTGCTGGCCTTCACCAGAAGCTAAGAAAGACAGGGAAGGATTCCTCCTAAGGGCCTTCAGACTTCAAGCCAACATTTTCATCTCAGATTTCTAGCCTCCAGAACTGAGAGACAATAAATTCTGTTGTTTCAAGCTACCCAGTTTGTGGTACTTTGTTATGACAGACCTAGGAAAGTAACACATATTCCCAGATTCAGGGAAGAAACTCCAATATATTTGTGCTGGAGAAACAAATGGCTTTAAGAATTTCACTGAATCAGTTTGGACTTACATAGAAAAGTAAGGGTACGTAGATGGCCATCTTAGATGATCAAAAGCTCTAGCTCTAAGAATCTATGATTCTGTGTGATTTCATAGTTTAGTGCCATATTTCCTTCCCTTCCCCATCTAAAATTTTAAGATAATAGATTCTTAGGATTTTGAAAACTTTGCTACATTCCTCCTTGCCCTGTAACCTACATTAATTGCTCATAAAGTGAAAATAATTACTAATCATCATGGCGGTGATATAAAGTTTTTCAACAGATGATTCATAAAAATGACATAATTATTCATCTTTACATGTTATCTGTAATGTAAGAATATTGTGTCTGAGACTCCAGAAAATTTTCCTCAAACCATTTTTATCTACAATACATTTGCTCTCAGTGGTCTATTAATCTACTATAGTGTTATGCTGATATGTGCCCTGCGCCTAAAATACTAATTTACACAGAAATAACAGTATTTAGTTCAGTTCAGTTCAGTCACTCAATTGTGTCTGACTCTTTGTGACCCCACGGACCGCAGCACGCCAGGCTTCCCTGTCCATCACCAACTCCCAGAGTTTGCTCAGACTTATGTCCACTGAGTTGGTGATGCCATCCAACCAACTCACCCTCTGTTGTTACCTTCTCCTCCCGCCTTCAATCTTTCCCAGCATCAGAGTCTTTTCAAATGAGGATAACATTATACAGACAGATAAAACTAATCTTAAATTCTAGACCAGAATAAAGGTCTACTTCTCTACTTTAGAAACTAGCTAAGAAAAAGGAAAAAAGTCTAGAGGAATTTGGAAAGTGAAATTTAATTTCAGTCACAGTCGTTAGAAAGAACATTCCCTGTATAACTGAAAATTCCAAAGTACACAAAGAAAACAGAAGGCCATGCTATCTGGTGCCTAAAATAACACATTATTATAAAGTAAATCAATTTAATTTTTAGAGCATCAAAAATCCAAGACTATGAAAGTGTGGCTGCTGAGATCTCTCTGAGCCTTAACTTCAAGAATGTGCAGTGAAGGTGCTAAATCTGTCATAAAATAGAAAGCTCTGCCCTCCTTGAGCCAAACATCCAGTTTTCTGATACCTACATTTACTGTTGACTTGAAAGAGATGTTTCATCTTTGATTCTTGAGGTCAGTGAGCACAAAATCCTCAAAGAAAGATGCCAGTATACTGACAGTCCAGATTGCTGGCTTGCAGAACTTCTATGAGCATACATGTTCCATTCAGTAATCCAATAATCCAACAGCCATGTAATAATCA
>NW_024074349.1:0-3201 GCF_014754425.2 Oryx dammah
GATCCCATCCATGACAAGGTCATGTGGAGAGGCCTGATGGGCAAGGTCTCGAGGGGTCCTCTGTCTGAGCATCTACCCCAAAACCAAAATCTGTCTGTTTACTGTCTGCTATACTATACTCTTCTGACATTATCAGCTTTTCTCTGGAAAGAGTTAATTCAGAGCTCCAGTTCACAGTCTCCTGCATATAAAAAGAATGTCTCAGCTTGAAACCCCTTTGATGGCTTTCTAACTTATCTGACAGGTTTGTATTACAACTTGTGGATTGTTTACAGGCCCCAACCGTGAAAGGCACAAAGCTTAAAACATCTTAAAGATATAGAGCCTTTTGGAGCTAAGAATTAGTTTGGTGAAGAGTTTGTTAAGTTAATGTTTGCCACCAGGCCTCCATATCCTTCATCTTTTAGGCAGCTGGGGGGATATTAATCAACGTAAACGTGATGCATAAATAGGAATATAGTAGTTTTGATGTTAGCAATACTAGATTTTTGAGTTAATTAATTTTCTCTTTGTTATAAATCACTGTACTCCACTTTCTTGTTATAAAATGTTGTATCCTTGCTATGTAAGAATGTCACTTTATTTAGTGCTTTCTGAGAGTGGCACCAGACTTTGAGAAGAACAACATTTTTAAGACAAATAAGTCTTCTGGTTGACAAACCCTTATCAGGAAAGGGCCATAAAATGTTAATTGGCCTTCTGGCCAAAAGATGATGTAAATCACCTAAGACTTATGTATACAAGTAGGTATGCAGAGATAAAGCCTGGTCTTGATAAGAGTCAGGGCGGTTGACACTGCATAAGTTTGTATTATCCATTGATTTCTATGTATAATCAAAAGTATAAAAAGCCTTCTGAACAATAAAGGATGGACCAGTTTCTCGGACTAGTCTCTTGAACTAGTTTCTTGGAAATCTGGCTCCCCCTGTGTGTGTGTGTGTGTCTCTCTCTCTTTTTCCCCTCTCCCTCCCTCTCCTTTTCTGGCTGAATTCCCATCTGGAGCGGGGAGACTCGCCAAGTCTACTTACTTGCCCTGGCTTCTAAGATCCATGAGAGAGGGAGCCCAAGGCGGGCCACCCTCTGCTATTCGAACAGGCGCCAGTGGCTCAACGTAGATGGTGCACATCTCTTGTCCTGAGATTTTATTTGTTCTCCATGTAAACAAAGTTATTCAGCCTCTTTTCTCCACCAAATTTTCCTACTACACTATTTCTTCCTAATCTCTCTTTATATTTCTAATTAAATAAACAAGTTTTTCCTCGCTTACTCCGTCTCCCCTTCGAATTACCCTGGATCCACTGGGGCAGGACCCCAGCAGGGGTGCTTACCAAAATCCATAATACTGGACAAGTAAACCAATGTTTCCCCATGTGTGCAAGTTTCATTTCAGAATCGTGTGTGTGTGTGCGCACACGTGCACTGGAAAAAATGTGTGTGTGAGTTCTCTGGACTGGCCTGGCTGGGAGATGGAAGAATGGACACTGAACACATGAAAGAGATTGTGTAAGGTACAAAGATCTTAGGGCAGCAGAAGCACTGACATCCTGGCAAATGGCCCAGGGGTCTCAGCAATGGAGCAAGCTGTACGTGTATACAGGTATGTAAGTGTAAACAAGGATCCCTGAGCAGAAAGGTGAAGCAGGCAAAAAGCACCTGGGGGCAGTCCGGGAGGATGCCAAGGATCAGAGAAACAGAGTGGGCCAGATTCCCAGGCACAGAAGAGGGGTTATGCACAGCCTCTAAGACACCTGGCTTTTGCTTTGAATGCAGTTATCCATATGGCACCTTTTCGCAGAGCACAAAATATTATCTATTGTCTGGTGGGTCAGCTGCTATAGAATCTATCTGCAGTGCTGGAGACCTGGGTTTGATCCCAGGGCTCGGGAAAATCCCCTGGAGAAGGGAAAGTCCACCCCCTCAAAAGTCCACCCCCTCCAGTATTCTGGCCAGGAGAATTGCACGGATTGTATAGTCTATGGGGTCACAAAGAGTCGGACACGACTGAGCGACTCCAATTCACTTTTTTTTTTTTTTGAAATATTTGAAATGTATTTTTAATATTAAGACCTCAGAGAATTATTAAACATTTGCTAACAGTTATATGCACTTTAAATAACATGTTCATGGCATTCCAGTTTCTGAGTGCTCACAAGTCTTAGATTTAGGATCAGAAAACTTTTTAAGTTATTTTATACACATTTCTTATCCTATTTTTCAGCTTTTCTTGGAAGTTTGAAATGGTGTTTCTTTGCACCCCAAGTTTATCTGTTTACATAACAATGGTGGATTTTTGAAACTGTTTTTGAATCTCAGAATAATTTCAACTATTTCCATTTTTATGTTAAAATCTACTTAGATTTCTCTCTCTCTCTCTCTCTTTTCACTTTATTTTACAATACTGTATTGGTTTTGCCATACATGAACGTGACCCGCCACGGGTGTACATGAGTTCCGAATCCTGAACCCCCCTCCCACTTCCCGCCCCATACCATCTCTCTGGGACATCCCAGTGTACCAGCCCCAAGCATCTTGTATCCTGCATCAAACCTAGACTGGCGATTCATTTCTTACATGATATTATACATGTTTCAATGCCATTCTCCCAAATCATCCCACAGAGTCCAAAAGTCTGTTCTATACATATGTGTCTCTTTTGCTGTCTCACATACAGGGTTATCATTACCATCTTTCTAAATTCCATATATATGTGTTAGTATGTTGTATTGGTGTTTTTCTTTCTGCCTTACTTCACTCTGTATAATCGGCTCCAGTTTCATCCACCTCATTAGAACTGATTCAAATGTATTCTTTTGTGCATATGTACCACAGCTTTCTTATCCATTCATCAGCTGTTGGACATCTAGGTTGCTTCCATGTCCTGGCTATTATAAACAGTGCTGCAATGAACACTGGGGCACACGTGTCTCATTCATTTCTGGTTTCCTCAGTGTGTACACCCAGCAGTGGGATTCCTGGGTCATAAGGCAGTTTTATCTCCAGTTTTTTAAGGAATATTCACAGTTCTCCATAGAGGCTATAATAGTTGGCATTCCCACCAACAGTGTAAGAGGGTTCCCTTTTCTCCACACCCTCTCCAGCATTTATTGTCTGTAGACTTTTGGATCACAGCCATTCTGACTAGATTGAATGGCACAGACAGAAATGGAACAAAATGGAAAGCCCAGAGATAAATCTGCACAC
>NW_024074351.1:0-3200 GCF_014754425.2 Oryx dammah
TTATTGACTATGCCAAAGCCTTTGACTGTGTGGATCCCAATAAACTGTGGAAAACTCTGAAAGACATGGGCATACCAGACCACCTGACCTGCCTCTTGAGAAATCTGTATGCAGGTCAGGAAGCAACAGTTAGAACTGGACATGGAACAACAGACTGGTTCCAAATAGGAAAAGGAATACGTCAAGGCTGTATATTGTCACCCAGCTTATTTTTCTTATATGCAGAGTACATCATGAGAAACGCTGGACTGGAAGAAACACAAGCTGAAATCAAGATTGCCAGGAGAAATATCAATCACCTCAGATATGCAGATGACACCACCCTTATGGCAGAAAGTGAAGAGGAACTAAAAAGCCTCTTGATGAAAGTGAAAGAGGAGAGTGAAAAAGTTGGCTTAAAGCTCAATATTCAGAAAATGAAGATCATGGCATCTGGTCCCATCACTTCATGGGAAATAGATAGGGAAACAGTGGAAACAGTGTCAGACTTAATTATTTTGGGCTCCAAAATCACTGCAGATGGTGATTGCAGCCATGAAATTAAAAGACGCTTACTCCTTGGAAGGAAAGTTATAACCATCCTAGATAGCATATTCAAAAACAGAGACATTACTTTGCCGACTAAGGTCCGTCTAGTCAAGGCTATGATTTTTCCAGTGGTCACGTATGGATGTGAGAGTTGGACTGTGAAGAAGGCTGAGTGCCGAAGAATTGATGCTTTTGAACTGTGGTGTTGGAGAAGACTTTTGAGAGTCCCTTGGACTGCAAGGAGATCCAACCAGTCCATTCTGAAAGAGATCAACCCTGGGATTTCTTTGGAAGGAAGGATGCTAAAGGTGAAACTCCAGTACTTTGGCCACCTCATGCGAAGAGCTGATTCATTGGAAAAGACTCTGATGCTGGGAGCTATTGGGGGCAGGAGGAAAAGGGGATGACAAAGGATGAGATGGCTGGATGGCACCACTGACTGGATGGACGTGAATCTGAGTGAGGTCTGGGAGTTGATGATGGACAGGGAGGCCTGGCATGCTGCGATTCATGGTGTCGCAAACAGTCGGACATGACTGAGCACCTGAACTGAACTGAACTCCTCTTTTTGCTAATATGGTGTATTACACTGATGCTCTTTATATGTTAGATCATCCTTGCATTTCAGGAATAAATCCTTCTTGGTCACCGTATATAATTCTTTAATAATAATAATTTTCCTTTTTCTGTGTCGTTGTTCATAAATGACTTTGGTATCAGGATAATGCCAATCACATAGACTGAGTTAGGAATTGTTTCCTTTTCTTTAGTGTCTGGAACAATTTGAGAAGGATTGGTATTAGTTCTTTTTGAAATGTTTGGTGGAATTCATCAGTGAGGCTATCATCCCCAGGCTTTTGTTTGTCAGGAGATTTTTGATTACTGATTCAGTGTCTTTACATTGTCAGTTTTTTCATGATTCAAACTGGGTAGCTTTTGTGCTTTCCTAAAATCACAAATTCCTAAATTGTCCATTTCATCTAGGTTACACAAGTAGTTGGTGTGCATTTGTTCATAGTACACTCTAATAAATCCTTTTTATCATTATAGGATGAGTACTATTATCTATACTATATTTATTTTTAATTTATTTTTAGTAAGTTGAATCTTCTTGCCTTTTTTCCCCCGGTATTGAATCTGGCCACAAGTTTGTCAGTTTTGTTTTTCTGTTTGAAGAACCGATTGCTGGTTATGTTGATTTTTCTCTATTATTTTATATTTCATTTATCTCTGTTTTAATCTTTATCTCCTTCCTTTTGCTAACTTTGGATTTAGTTCTTTTTCTGATTCCATAAGTTTAAAGTTAGGTTGTTGATTGAAGAGCTTTCTTGTTTTTCCATGAGAACGTTTATAGTTAAACCTTTCTTGCTTAGCACTGCTTTCACTGAGTCCCATCAGTTTTAATATGCTCTGTTTTCATTTTCATTTGTCTCTAAGTAGTTTTCTGATTTCCCTTGTGATTTCTTCTGTGAGCTGTTGGTTGTTCAAGAGTCTGGTGTTTCATTTCCCCAAATTTGTGAATTTTCCAGGTTTTTTTCTGTTAATTTATTTCTAGCTTTATTTTGCTGTGGTTGAAGGAGATACTTTTTATGATAGCTATTATTTTAAATTTATTGAGACAATTTGTGACCTAAAATATGGTATAGCCTAGACAATATCTCATGTGCATTTGAGAAGAATGTGTATCCTGTTGTTGGGAATGTGTTTTATATATGTCTGTTAACTATTTGGTTTGTTGTATTCTAATTCTCTGTTTCCATTCTTCTGTTTATCTGATGTTCCTATCCATTATTTAAAGAGGAGTTTGAATTATTGTTTTAACAATTTTGAATTCTCTTTGTCTCTTGTGAAATTTTTGTCTTAATTTATATCTTGTTTTATGTAAGCTTAGTGTCATTTTGTTAGAATTTCCTTCATAAATCTATTTTCATTACTTTCAGCATTTTTTATCTTATTAGATTTTAAATGTTTCTTGTACACCACAAATATCTGGGCATTGTTTATTCTGTTTTAATAATCTGAAAAATCTCTGACTTTTAAAGTGACAGGTTTAATGAATTTCTATTTATTGTGATTACTGATGTATTTTAGTTTTTTCTTCATCTTTTCACTTTTTAAAATGCTTTCTCAAGTCATCTTTCTTCCTTCTCCCCTGCTTTCTAAGAAATTGAATATCCTTTTAATATCCTTTATTTTTTTCCTTTTATCAGTTTAACAATTATATATTTTATATTTTTTCTTTGATGATTATCTTTAAATTTTAAAATGTATTTTTTCTAACCAGCATTAATGTTAATCAGTGTCTTTTTTTTCTACTCCTAAATCATATAGAAACACTAGAAAATTTGAAACTTCCAATTTTACGTACAATTGTCTAATTTTTAATTCATTTTCTAATTTCTAATTTTAATTTATTTTTTAAAATAGCCTTATTGAGATACGTAAAGTGTAACTCATCTATTTAAATCATAAAATTCAATGGCTCTGCAGCCACCTTCACAGTAATTTTAGAACATTTTCATCACCCCCCAAATAAACTGTATACACATTTGTAGTCATTTCCCATCCGTCTCAGGCATCCTAAGTTTTAAACAGTCACTAATCTAGTTCCTGATTTCGGTGTTGACCATCTGGTGATATCCATGTGTAGAGTCTTCTCTTGTGCTGTTGGA
>NW_024074352.1:0-3200 GCF_014754425.2 Oryx dammah
TGTTTTTAATTTTCCAGCTCTCTTTTGGCTTGTTCTGTGAATTTGTTCGTGGAACAGGAAGAGCTCTACATCTCCCTTCTGGCTGAGATGTCACATTTACAACAGCAATGCCTACCTGGAATGTTTGGACCAGATTTGCAGAAAGGGCTTGGTTTTGAAGATGACATCCTGAAAATACCTACACTGTCCTTTAAGTTACTCAAAGGCTACTTCAAATGAAATAAAAACAAGAATTCTCAAGTTAATCTTACAATATGTGGAGAGTCCGAAAAATCCACCTGGAGAATGGAAAAGTTACCACTCCAGTTTTCTGGCCTAGATAACTCCATGCACTGTAAAATCCACGGGACTGTAAAGAGTCTAACAAGATTAAGTACCTATAACGTTCCTTTTCTGTCAGGAAAAAAAAATAGATTTTTCTATCATTTCAGGGATTAGCATTGAATGTGGACACCCAAATAATGGGAAGAAGTGCAGAAATAAGAAGACTAAATGTTGTCAGGTGGGGAAGGAAAGAACGGGGTGTGCTTGACATGAATCCAGGCTTTGCTGGGAAGTGGGGAGATAGAATGAGACTGTGCATATGTAGACATTGGTGATGGTTACACAGCACTGTGAAGGCCTTAATATTCCCAAATTGCGACAATTAAAGTAAAATTTATTGACAGACACCTAACAGAAAAAAAAATACATAAAGCCTTAAAAAATAAACCATCACAAGAAACCTACACACAAACCAGATGCAAATAAGCTCAGGGGAAGGGCACTCAGTCTGTCCTGGATGGGGAGCGAGTTGATGGCATCCACGGGAAGCAGGCAGGGACGGAGGCTGCAGAGCTAACCACTCCCCTGGACGAGGTGTTTGCAGAAATGGCTCTGGGTTTTCTGTCCAGAGCGGGGGTCAGTTCTCCCTGCAGGGGTGGCTTAGGCATCATGGGCATCTGGGTCTTGGGCTGGAGCAAGGGCAGCCTCTCCCTGCAGAGGTGGTGACTCATCCCCTGACTCGGGTTCTCCTGCCAAAACCCAAGCAGATACAGGTGCAGGGGAAGGTGGATGTTCTCGCTGAGGGGGTGGGACTTCGGTGCCTGTGGCTGGGGTTCCTGCAGGCACAGAGGTCCAATATGCTCAGTGTGCTGGCCAGTACTCAGCTGGCCAGGTGTCTTTGGAAAGGGAAGTTTCAGGTTTTGATCTCCCTTCAGTGGATCCCTGGTTCTTGCACCTGTATCTCCCACTGCTGTAGGGACAGGACTTGGAAGTGGAGTCTGGTTACAATGAGAGGCCAGTGCTAGAGCTGTGAGAGAAGAGGTGGTTACCCATCACCAGCATTTTGATGTGTGTATACCGGGACAGAAAGCTTCCCAGAGAATCGCAAGGAATACCCAGCACAGGATGCACTCTGACTGCAGTGTGAAAGATGGGTGGTGTGAGGCCAGCCTTTGTTCCAGGCCCAGGCCCACCTCTGGGGGACTGCTCCCTCTGTAGCTCAGCACCCCTTCCCCACACACTCACATGCACAGCCCCTGCCTCCTCACCTCTGTGCTCTGCCATGCTGGGCTCCAGGTACTCCTGCTGCCCCATTGGCAGGGGTTCTAGGGGCTCAGGGTCAGAGCCGAGTGTGCTGAGCTCCATGGCAGCCTGAGACTAGACCCCGGGGTGTGTCCTGGGTGGTGTGTGTGGAGCAGGCCTTTCCCGCTTCCTCTTCATTCCCAGTTGGGCTGATCCCTACATGGGCATGCTCATGTGGAGCCTGCACTGGGCCTTACAGGCAGGGGAGTGGTATTCAAACGTCTCCCTCGGGGAGGTGAACAGGGTGCCCCCCTCATTGGCCACATCAACTGGGAAGCTCTGAAATGACACACACCATCAGTAAGCCCTGCCTGGAGTTTACTGAGCTGGGCCTGACCAGTATGGCAGCTGTTTCTGCCTGCTCGAAATTCTGCTGCCAGCAGAAACATGTGTCTGCTCAGGTACCCACCCTGGAAGAAGGAGACGTCCCTGAGGGCGTAGGGTCTTCCTGGGCAGCCGGTGCTGCCTGGATTTTCCCCATTCCACTCAGCCTGCTCTGCCCTGGGGTGTGGACACACCCAGCCCATAGACTTCTGAGCCACATCCGAAGGGTGTTGCTTGAGGCAGAGATACCCCAGGAAATCCTCATCCACACACACAGGGAAAGGACTCAGGGTTACCCGGGTGGGATGGAAGAGGGGACCTGGCCCAAGCTGGAGCTCTCGTGTTACCTTTCTGTTCCTTTGGGCAAAGGGCAAGAGGCCTCTTGGGGGGGGGTCCTGAGGCAGTACCGACAGAGTTCCCATACACTCTGACGGTGAGCTCTCCTGAGGCCCTGGCCTCTGGGGAGGGGCAAACATCAAAACATCCTGGCTGCCTCTGAACTGACTGGGGGCTCCTTTCCACTGTGAGGCCTGGAGATCCGGTTTCCGTGTTCTGTTGGGTTCTGTTGGGTTCTGTTGCCAGGAAGTGATGTCATTTCCTGGGTTCATTGCTACGGTCCCTTACACAATGCTTCCCAAGTGAGCCACTGGGATTCTGTCTGTTCACCCACCACCTTAGGCAATGTGCAGGCACAGTGACAACCACACCACTCACCCCACGGCTTTGGCAAGCCTGGGTCCAGCCAGGGCCTGAGCTCTAAGGACACAGCTCTTTCAGACAGGCTCCTTCTTCTCATCTGTGATGTGGCCCTTGACAAGCCATATGCCCCTCAGGGTTTCCCTAGTCTCTCCATCTGCAGGTTGGGGTCAATCTCTCATCTACTGCCTTGGTCTGTCAGCCTACAACACGTACATGCCTTTCAATCTGGGGATGGTAACACATGGAACTTGTGCCTTGGAACTACCCAAAGGCAAGATTCAATACATGGCTGACCTAGCACAGAATGGGGCAGAAACAGGCCTGGATGGGCTCTGGGACCTAGGAGAAGTTCAGGGAAATTGTCAAGAAGTGTGGCATTACTTTTGCAGCTCGAGAGGAAAGTAAGCTTCCTTGTCTACATGTGAGATGAGGCCTGACTCTCCTGTTGAAACTCCATAGAAATCCCGTGATCCATGTCAGCACTGGAGAGGAACACTCAGGTTCCAGCCTCAACTCGAGATGAGGACCTAGGCCCCTGCACCGACTGGAGAGGAATTCTGAGAGGCCCCTCGCAACACGCATGGAGACTAGACTTTCTGGAGGCAACAAGA
>NW_024074353.1:0-3200 GCF_014754425.2 Oryx dammah
CGTGATGAAGACGAACTTGTCCCGGAGGTGGCTCACCACCTTCCTCTCCCGGTACCAGCGCAGGAGGTAGTACAGGACCACGAGGACCGCAAGGTACAGCCACATGGCTTTGTAGGAGATGGACACACACAGGTTGTGGTGAATAGGGTCTGGTTAGTGATCAGACAGGAGGAATTAAGAACATGCACCAAGCTGGTTGGCATGGAGGCTCCAGACTCTCTGGCATGGACTTCTCAAGCTTTTCCTGTTCACCTTCTTCAGTGAGTACTGCCGACAACGATCCCAGTGCTTGCTTTTTGGTACTCTTAACCCGCTTCTCATCGATACCATTGCATTTCCAACACAAAACCTTAAGGATGACAATACCTTTCCCAACCTCACTTTCCTGGTCCTCCACTCCTCCCTGTTTCCCTCCGCCCACCTCTCCCTTCTCAATTCTCACACCCACACACACATTAGAAGTTTTGCATTCCAGATTTCATGGTTCACAACCAAATTGTTCCCTTTTTCTTACTGAAGCCTGTGACCTGGGTCCCCCAGGTTATTTTACATTACAGGAGGCTTTTTCTAATGAAGATTCTTAGAATGGGATACACTTGGAATCAAGACACACATGACTTCAAAGCCCAGCTCTGCTGCCAACTAGCTGTGTGACCTTGGCAGCTGGTGAGCCTCTGACCAGGTTTCCTCTCTGGCTCAGCTCACAGAAGTCCCTCCTGAAAGACTAAGTCCCCTCAGCCTCTCTAGGATTAGAAGGAGAAGGCAAAAGGGAATAAGGTTTCTCCTGATACAGTGGCTCTCTGGACCAGAAAGATGTTCAGAAGAGCAGTGGGGGTGTGTGAGGCAAAGAGAGGAGACACGAAGGGAAGGAGGGGACACAGGCAATGGTGAGACTTCTCCCAGATGCTGGGATGGGTGTTGGAAGGACTCATGCAAAGCTGCTCTAACAGGTGTTCCCCTTTGACTCCAAGAAGATGTTCTGTCCACATACCTGGATGCTGGGTTCCATTGCTCTCTCTCCTTTTGTGGTCAGACCCTGCCCTGCCAGGCACCACAGACAATACTCAGACCACCCAGACATAGAGAAAAGCCTGATTTGAACCTTGATGTCATATCATTAATTGGAATGCTAACTCCACCAAGCAGGGAGTTCAATAATTGGAAAGGAATTAGTTCAATTTGTATGGAGGTTATGGTGGAGAGGAGGAACAAGCTGCCTGCTCAGGAGACTGGAGAAAGGACCCGAGACTGGACCCCAGAAGAGCTGTGCATGCAGTGGGTTCACAGGGATGGGAAGGATACCACTCAGTAATGGGGCTGGACCACCAGGGGCACTGAGCTGGTGAGCAAGGCAGGGGCAGAAGGAGCTGGGGTCAGTTCCCTGGACATCTCCTCACCATCCATGTTTATCACAGCTCCGACTCCAGATCAGGAAAGACGATGGGCACTGGCTGGAAGGAGAGGATTCTCCAATGACACAGAGGTTCAGATGCCCCTGGAGCCCACCCCAGCAGCCAGGAAACACAGAGAGGAGGACAGATTCAGCCTCTAGTGGTCACTGCCACCTGCAGGGTGCTGACTGCCTCCTGAAAGGAGTTGTCCCTCAGGTGGCAATCTGCAGCAGTAATGGAAAGGATCATCCTGGAGAAAGCAGCTTGTGCCTGCTTCCTGGGTGACCAGCAGGACCCTCCTACAGGGATTCCCCAAAGGGTGAGGAAGAAGAAGGCCAGGGTGGAGGAGGATGGTGCCCTGGAAACTGTCAGGAAGCCAGGAGGATATGCAAGTCTTTTACAAACACTAACCCTGTTAAAGACGAAGGTTGTGGTTTCTTTACTTGGAAAAAAACTGGAGACTTTTTTTTCTATGACCATGAATTCCTTCACCATAAATTCCCACAGGTCCATACAGCAGCCTCTTCCCTGTCCTCACGTCATCAGCTTCCCTTTTGTGAGTCTTGAAATTCATATGATGACTTCTGGGGTCTCAGGAGCTTCAAACTCCTGTTCCAGGTAGGTACAATGACAAGCAGGTCAGGAGAGAGCAGTAAGAGGCAGAAGCTGGGGTGACTCTCACCTGGAATCTGAGGGGCCAGAACAAGAAATCTTTCAGGCACAGTTCTGTTAAGGAGACTCACTGACAAAAGTCTCTGCATCTTATGTCCTCGGAGGGGTAGTTTGGCCAGATTACAGGTCCAAACATCTGACCCACATGTGACCCAGAGCTGACACACGTACCCCTTGACAGGGCCCCAGAGCATCTCAGTGGGGGCCACTGTCAAGCTAAGGCCACCTTCCACCCACTGCCTGTTCTAAACCCAGGACACGTCCTCTGAGCAGGTGTAGGTGTAGGTAATGGGGGAGTTGGAAGGGGTAGGGAGTGAGGGCAAACTGTGCAAGCTTGTTTCCAGCTCCACTGTCTGAAGTGGAGATTCTAAAATGTGGAGATAGGTCAGTGTGTTAAGGTGATTGGAGGTGTTGGGGAGTCACTGACCACAGGCAACTCATAAAGGCCAGGACAGCCCAGGGAAAGAGTGACAGCAGATTCCTTGTGGCACTCCTGTGCATCTTCATAGCATGGGTTTCTGCCCCTGCATATGTCCATCAGAGAAGACCTAGCTCCCTCCTCAAGGAAGGCGGCCTGGAAAAAGGAGGAATGGGGCTCTGTTGAGGGTCCAGCCTGAGAATGTGAGCTGCTGTGCCCGGCACCTTTTTTCTAGTGCATTTGTTGTTCTGCCTTGTTTGAGTTGGGGGCGGTGAGTCACAGTCCCCAGAGTTGGCCATGGAACTTATCTCAGTGCAGCTCTGTGTCCCCCAACCCCTTGTAGGACCAGCAAGGAGAGTCAGGGTTTGTAACCTCACAAGTCCTCTGACATTCTGTAGAGGATTGCTGGAGATGAGTTCAGAGCTCCTGAACACATACCCCCAAGGCATAAAGTGTATCAGTGATGCTTTACTTGATTTCAGTTGGTTTGGTAGGTCTCGCGGTATGTGTGTATAAATAAAAATATGAAAATCTGGGGTCTTCAGATCAAGCAAGAAGCTCTAGGTTTGCATTGAAGAGGAGAACGTGGATCAACCTTGAGGGGCTGACACACCACAGCCTGAGGGATTCAGAGATCCTTGAGGATCCTCTTGGTCACGTTCATCTCTTCAGCAGTCCCCTCTCTGACACCAAGCCTTTAAAACAGGTTTGAGTTTCAG
>NW_024074354.1:0-3199 GCF_014754425.2 Oryx dammah
GGGGGGGGGCGGGGGCTGGGCCCGGCGCAGCGTTCGGGTACGGAGCGGATGGTCGTGGCCGAACGGATGAATGAACGAAGGACCCGTTCGTGCCCGTGTGAGCCCGCCCTCCGTTGGGCTGCTCGGACGCCGCTGGCGGTCTGTCGACTGTGCCATCCCCTGGGGCCAGGTACAGCCAGCCTCCCCCGGATGCCCGCCCAGGAGCTGATGCTCCGTAGACCCACACCCGTTCCACAGGCGTTAGTGGGCTTGACGCAGAGATGGACAGGGAGCAGGGTGGTTCCCCACTCTGCAGGTGGGGAGGCGGGGCCGGGTTCTCAGGGTCCTCGCTCCCAGGCCTAAGCCGGGGGGTGAGTGGTCAGAGCCCAGTTTGTGACCCGCTGGGTCTGTTGCACAAAGAGTCAGACACGACTGAGTGCACGCATGCGTGTGTGGCGGGGGCGGGCGGGGAGAGGCTTGCAGGCTCCGTGGCTGCAGGGCACGGGGGACTGGAGCCCTGGGTGGGGCCTGAGCCTGCGCATGGCCCTCCCGCTGCCTCCTGGCGCCCTGCTGAGCCGCCCTGTCCCCTCTACCCTGTGCCTCCTCCTCCCCACGCCTCACGGACAGCTCGGGACCCCGGGCCCACCCGCCTCTCCAGGCTGGAGTGGACCACAGGGGTGAGACAAGCTCAGAAACAGTGAAGGCGCCCTGCCGCTCCAAGGCGAGGTGACGAGGACAGCAGGAACCTCTGCCCCCAAAACCTGCACACACCTCCGCTCACTCCCTCTGTGCGTTCATGTATCGTTCAGTGGACATAACTGAGCAGCTGTCCTGCCTCAGGGGCCAGGAACAGGCCCGAGTCACAGGCTCTGGGCCGGGCGTATGCAGGTGGCTGGCGAGGCCTGCGGATGGCTGACCAGTTGGGCCCAGGGTTGCTGCTTGAGTTGCAGCCTACAGAGGCCCAGACCCCTGTGGCCTTGCTGGGCCCCTGGGTCTGGCTGGGAGGCTGTGGCCTGTCGCCCTGGGGACCTACCTGTCCCTGCAGCTGTGGTGGGTAGAGGAACTCTTTCCCCAAGAGACCGAGGCTTTGCCAGGCCACCAGCCCCTCTGGCCATGCCTCAATGCTCTGCACAGACCGCGCTCCGTCTCCAGGGCTGGTGGGGGCGTGAGAGGGGCTGGCGGCCTCCCGGGGAGCCAGGCCCCATTCCAGTACTCATGCCCTGCTCTCTCACTGAAGGTCCGGCCGCCCCATCAGCTTCATGGTGGTCTTCATCACCCCCAACCCCCTGAGCAAGATCTCCTGGGTCAACAGGTTGCACTTGGCCAAGATCGGACTCCGTGAGTAAAGCCCTAGGGTCGGGGTGGACAGTGGGAGGCTTGGGGTGTGTATATGTGTGGGCATGAGGGGAGCGTTCAGTCTCGGGGGCCATGGGGGCTTCAGAGTGAAGGGGGTGCCGTAGTGACCTTGGACGTGCCACTCCCCTCTCGGAGCCTCAGTTTCCCCATCTGTAGAATGGTGGGAGTTGATGGAAAGTTAATTAATCTGGAAGAGGAGAGACTGGAGAGTCACCACTAAGGGGTTTTTTTTGGTGAGAATGATGAAAATGTTAGACTAGAGAGTGGTGATGGCTGCCCAGCTGTGTGACTATACCAGTGAAACGTACTCTTTATCTAAGGGGTGGATTTCTATGGTAGCTGAATTATATCTCAATAAAACTGTTGTAAAAAGATTGATGCAGGTTAGGCTGAACCGATTCTCACCCGGAGGCCTCTTTATCATTCTTTTCTCCCGTGCTGTGCGGCGCTTAGTCGCCCAGTCGCGTCCGACTGTTTGCGGCCCCGCTGACTGTAGCCCGCCCGGCTCCTCTGTCCGTGGGATTCTCCAGGCCAGGATACTGGAGTGGGTTGCCATGCCCTCCTTCAGGGGATCCTCCCAACCCAGGGATCGAACCGAGGCCTTCCGCATCACGGGCTGATTCCTTCCTGTCTGAGCCACCAGGGTCTTCTCTCCTATGCATCCCTTATGAAATAATGGACATTTCTATTTATAAAGTGTTTCCTGTGTGGTGAGCCTTTTTTTAAGCATTTTACACATCTCTCTTTCATTTCACATTTCACATTCGTAGTAATACCACTAGGCAAGTCTGTTGTGAACTCCTTTGCATGGTTGAAAGTCTGAGGCCGAGAGAGGCACAGCAACTTGCCGGAGCTCGCACAGCAGGAAGGGGCTCAGAGCCTGGGCAGTCGGCTTTAGAACCCACTCTTAATTCCTATTCCTTCTACTTCCTCAAGTTGGTGAGCTTCTGTCTGCCAAACTACGTTCCTTAAGCTATAAGCACTTTATTTGTGCTTTTTTTGAACTGACAAAAGGCCTGGTTTGTTGCTGATCAGAACCATTACTGTCTGTGGCATGCTAGAATTCCCGTATGCTGATTCCAGTCAGTAGCAGCGATTTTGGGGGTTTTGCTTTATTTTATTTTGTCTCGGTTACTAGTATGATCTTTTTCGAGGTAAGAATTCAATATATATCTCCAAGAGACTTAAAAATGCTGCTGCGAAGGGGTCAGGACCTCTGTCAAAGGCTTTCATCAGTTAAAAAAAGTGCTGAGTCTCTGCAGTTATTTGAGAGGATGAGACGGGTGGCATCACCCACCCCGTGGACAGGAGCTTGCGCAAGCTCCGGGAGTTGGTGATGGGCAGGGAGGCCTGGCGTGCTGCAGTCCGTGGGGTCGCAGAGTCGCACCCGGCCGAGCGACTGAACAACAGGGCAGTGATTTTAGGCACCGGGGAGAAGAGCAGCGAGCAAACAGGCCACTGTCCTCAAGGAATTCGCAGTTCACAGGTGCAGGCGGAGGTTTACGCAGAGCAAACCGCCGGGGTGGGGCTGGAGCTGCGAGGCAGGTGGAGTCTGGACCGGTCAGGGCCGGCTCTGCGCAGGTAACCTCTGAAGCTGGGCGGAGGTCTCGGTCCAGTGAGCCAGGCTGTACAGCAAGTGCAAAGGTCCTGAGGTGGCCAGAGCTGGTGCATAGCTGGTGTGAGGGGAGGCCGGTGGAAGTGGGGAGCGGGTTTACTGGAAAGCCAGGGTGAGGTGCATGGAGTTCCTCTAGAAGCCTGGGGGCTTGGTAGCCATGCTGAGAGCCGGAGGGCGGTGCAGCCTGATCAACGTTTGAGGGGGTCATCTGGCTGCTGCACAGAGGGGCCATGGGGGGGGCGGTGGGGG
>NW_024074355.1:0-3198 GCF_014754425.2 Oryx dammah
TTAGTTTCTCTTCACTTTCTGCCATAAGGGTGGTGTCATCTGCATATCTGAGGTTACTGATATTTATCCCAGCAATCTTGATTCCAGCTTGTGCTTCATCCAGTCCAACATTTCTCATGATGTGTACTCTGCATATAAGTTAAATAAACAGGGTGACAATATACAGCCTTGACATACTCCTTTCCCAATTTGGAACAGTCCGTTTTCCATGTCCGGTTCTAACTGTTTCTTCTTGACCTGCATACAGATTTCTCAGGAAGCGGGTAAGGTGATCTGGTATTCCCATCTTTTTAAGAATTTTCCACAGTTTGTTGTCATCCACACAGTCAAAGGTTCTCGTGTAGTCAATAAAGCATAAGTAGATGTTTTTCTGGAACTTTCTTGCTTATTCAATGATCCAACAGATGTTGGCAACTTGATTTATGGTTCCTCTGCCTTTTCTAAATCCAGTTTGAACATCTGGAAGTTCTCGGTTCACATACTATTGAAGCCTGGCTTGGAGAATTTTGAGTGTTACTTTGCTAGCGTGTGAGATGAGTACAATTCTGCAGTAGTTTGAGCATTGTTTTGCATTGCTTTTCTTTGGCTTGGAATGAAAACTGACCTTTTCCAGTCCTGTGGCCACTGCTGAGTTTTCCAAATTTGCTGCCATATTGAATGCAGCACTTTAACAGCATCATACTTTAGGACCTGAAACAGCTCAGCTGGAATTCCATCACCTCCACTAGTTTTGTTCATAGTGATCTTTCCTAAGACCTACTTGACTTCGCATTCCAGGATGTCTGGATCTAGGTGAGTGATAACACCATCATGGTTACCTGGATCATGAAGATCTTTTTTGTATAGTTTCTCTGTGTATTCTTGCCACCGTTTCTTAATATCTTCTACTTCTGTTAGGTCCATACCGGTTTTGTACTCATCATAATCTTGGAGCAAAAAGGATTCAGGTTTCACCATTAAGTGATATATTAATAGGTTTTTAAAATAGCTTTATTGAGATATAATTCACATGCTACAAAATTAAGCCATTTAAAGTGCACAATTTAGTGAGTTTTAGTATATTTGTAGAGATGTGAAATCATTGGCCTTCTATCAGATTGACAAGGTTCCCTTCAACTCTTCATTTTCTGGGAGATTATTATAATGGATGTTGAATTTTTCAAATGTTTTTCTTCCATCAATTGAAAGGACCAAATAGTATTTCTCCTCCATTGTAATAACGTGAACTACATTAACTGATTTTTAATATTAATCAATCTTCTAGTTCTGGAATAAATACCACTTAGTCATAGTGTATTACGCTTTTTATATATGTATCATTTTTGGTTTGCTAATATTTTGCTAAAAAGTTTTGACCCATGCTCATAAAGGATATTAGTCTGTAGCTTTCTTTTCTTATAATATTTTGTCTGGCTTTAATATCAGAATCCTGCTTCCCTGTAAAATGAGATGTGTTTCTTCTGCTATATTTTCAAAGTGAGTTTATGATGGGTTGATGGTGTTTCTGCCTTGAATGTTTCATACAGTTCACCATTTAAACCATCTCAATGTACAAGTTTCTTTGTAGGAAAGTTACTAACTATGAATTAATGTCTTTGATTGATATTCAGGTTCTCTATCAATTTTTGAAATAATTTTTATTGTCTTTCAAGGAGTTTGTCCATTTCATACAGATTGTTGAGTTCATTAACATCAAGTTGTTTACAATACTCTCTAAGGTACCCTTATAATGTGTGTAAGATCTTCGAGATATTTCCTTTTTCATTATTGATATTGGTAATATTTATATCCTTTTGGTTCCTTCATCAATATTGTTGTTCAGTCATTAAGTCATGTCAGATTCTTTGCCACCCCATAGACTGTAGCATGTCAGGCTTCCCTGCCCTTCACTATCTCCCAGAGTTTGCTCAAATTCATGTCCGTTGAGTCGATGATGTCATCCAGCCATCTCATCCTCTGTCACCCCCTTCTTCTCCTGCCCTCAATCTTTCCCAGCATCAGGGTCTTTTCCAATATTTTCCAATATTAATTATATTAATCTTTTCAAATAATCACCTTTGTTTTAATTGATGTTCTTTATTATTTTTTCTGTTTTTTACATTGTTGATTCATTATTTGTTTTCTACTGAGTAGGGGTTTAATTTGTTCCTATATTTCTAGCTTAAGGTAGAAGCTTACATTGTTACTTGTCATAGAGCTTTATCCTTTTCTAATGTAACATATTAAGAAGAATACACAGAAGAACTATACAAAAAAGATCTTCATGACCCGGAAAACCACAATGGTGTAGTCACTCACCTAGAGCCAGACATCCTGAAATGCGAAGTCAAGTGGGCCTTAGGAAGCATCACTATGAACAAAGCTAGTGGAGGTGATGGAATTCCAGTGGAGCTATTTCAAATCCTAAAATATGATGCTGTGAAAGTGCTGCATTCCATATGCCAGTAAATTTGGATAATTCAGCAGTGGCGTCAGGACTGGAAAAGGTCAGTTTTCATTCCATCCTGAAGAAAGGCAATGTCAAAGACTGTTCAAACTACTGCAGAATTGCACTCATCTCACACGCTAGCAAAGTAATGTTCAAAATTCTCCAAGCCAGGCTTCAACAGTATGTGAACTGTGAACTTCCAGATGTACAAGCTGGATTTAGAAAAGGCAGAGGAACCAGAAATCAAATTGCCAACATCTGTTGGATCATCAAAAAAGCAAGAGAGTGCCAGAAGGATATCTCAGTCAATTCAGTTCAGTCCCTCAGTCCTGTCCAACTCTTTGGAACCCCATGGACTGCAGCACACCATTTCTGCTTTATTGACTATGCCAAAGCCTTTGACTGTGTGGATCACAACAAACTGTGGAAAGTTCTTAAAAAGATGGGAATACCAGATCACCTGACCTGCCTCTTGAGAAATCTGTATGTAGGTCAAGAAGCAACAGTTAGAACCAGACATGGAACAACAGACTGGCTCCAAATTGGGAAAGGAGTATGTCAAGGCTGTATACTGTCACCCTGTTTATTTAACTTATATGCAGAGTACACATCATGAGAAATGTTGGACTGGATGAAGCACAAGCTGGAATCAAGATTGCCAGGAGAAATATCAATAACCTCAGATATGCAGATGACACCACCCTATGGCAGAAAGTGAAGAGGAACTAAAGAGCCTCTTGATGAAAGTGAAAGAGGAGAGTGAAAAAGTT